>NW_009637419.1:8490-13944 GCF_000690535.1 Cariama cristata | reverse complement strand
GTATCCTGGGATGCATCAAAAGAAGCATGGCCAACAGGTCAAGGAAGATGATTCTCCCCTTCTACTCTGCTCTGGTGAGAACCCCCTCTGCAGTAGTGCCTTCAGCCCTGGGGCCCCCAACACAAGAGGGACATGAACCTGTGGGAGCAGATCCAGAGGAGGCCACAAAGTTGATCCGAGGGCTGGAGCACCTCTCCTATGAAGACAGGCTGAGAGAGTTGGGATTGTTCAGCCTGGAGAAGCAAAGGCTCCAAGGAGATCTTAGAGCAGCCTTCCCGTACCTAAAGGGGCCTACAAGAAAGCTGAGGAGGGACTTTTGACAAGGGCATGGAGTGATAGGACAAGGGGCAATGGCTTTAAACTGGAAGAGGGAAGATTTAGATGAGATATCAAGAAACAAGTTTCCACACAGGGGGTGGTGAGGCACTGTCACAGGTTGCCCAGAGAAGCTGTGGATGCCCCCCCTCTGGAAGTGTTCAAGGCCGGGTTGGATGTGACTTTGAGCAACCTGGTCTGGTGGAAGATGTCCCTGCCTGTGGCAGAGGGGATCATCTAGTTTGAACTAGATGATCTTTAAGGTCCCTTCCAACCAAACCATGCTATGATTCTATGATATTTAATGTGCTTTATCTGAGATTGTGTAGACTGCAATTCAGACTGCAAGTCCTTTGGAAAAAAGTGACCCCTAAGTTTTTTGCACTTGTCATTTAGAGTTTGGCAACAAATCTGTTAGAAATCCAATATAGCCAAAGGAAGCACTGACATGTAACCAGAAGAGTGCATAGTACAGAAAAATGAATGTTTTTCAGTCTGGACTACTGAACAAAATCTGTGCACAGGAGCTCCAATTAAAAATCAAATAATGATTCTCTGTTGTAAGTCAAATCTGACTTAGTTTGTAGCATTTACTTCAGCATTTATTAGTCAGAGGAAATGCCTAACCAATTCCATTTTGTCTGTTAGTCAGCCTAATAAAGATTGGTAAGAGAGTAAGCTAAGGTGGGTTCAGAGGATCCAGGAGCACATCTGCCATAGCAGAGGGTTCCATTAGCCCAGATGCCAACTACTGCCTCATGATGTCCCTTCTAGCAGCATCCAGGAGCGGATGGATCCTATAATGCCTGCAAACTCCATCAGTGTATGCAGCTCCTTCTCATTGCTATCAGCAAATTGCAGTGGACTCTGTAGCAGTAGTATTCACCTTTGCAGATGTAAGACCAAAGAGGGTACATGGAAACACTGTCTAGCCAAAGTAGGAGTGCACAAGCATAGTGTGTTTTTTTTCCTTCAATAGTAGAGAGGAATGCAAAGGAAAAATTCAACAAACATGAGTGTAAAAAAAAAAAAAGTTAAAATAAAAATTATCATTACTGAACAATAACAATTTTTAGTCAACAATCAGCCTGCTAGACAATTTACTGCCTGTATGATACAGAAAATGATTGGGAGACAGCCCTGTAATCTGTGTTCATGTCCCCTGTACCCAAGGCGGCTCAGGGAGGCATGACATCAGCTAGAAGCTTACAGTTACTGATACAAAGCAAGATGGATGTATTAACTCCTTGGATTGTCTATAAAAATGGAAATTTATCAGAAGGCATTTTGTAAACACACCACGGCGCATGAATTATTGAACAGTTGGCTAACCCTGCTCAGCAGCACAACTCTGGCAACAGTCAGTGCAAGCAGAAAACTTTACTTGGCACTTCATAGACCTATTGTAATCTCATAAATGAATCAGGTCCATTCTAGTGACCTGGCATTTGCCTGCTGCACTCTACAGTGGCTTTATATTTAGGACAGTCTCACAGTTAACATTAAACTGTTGCTACCACGGAGTTGCTTTGAGAAATGATCCAGTTTGGATGCTGTCAGGTCACACTTTTATAGGGTTTGGGTTTTTTGCCTTTCATTGCTTTTTCTGTATTCCTTAATTAGCATGAGTAGGTATATAGGCATAGCATTCTCAAGTAAGATGTGAAAAAGGCCATGTCGTTATTAACAGGACTCATTTCTCCAAGGTACTTAGTCCTCAGATGCCACAGTCATACAGTCAAACTGGAAGCTGTCAGAGCATTGCTAGAAATGCTCAGCTGCTTGTAGGATGACGCTCTGCACTCTGTTACAAAAGGAAAAGCATAATATTATAATAATTGAAAAAGAGTATAACAATAAAAAAGGAAACAACGCATATCCAAGTGAGGTATATTTATATATACAGAACAAGACTGCTCTCAAAATCCCATGGGTCAGCTGCCTACCTGGATACAGCTGTGATATGGACTGATCTTGAATCCCTGTGTTGCCACATCTGCTGTTTGATAACCAAGAAGTGGGGGGAGCAAGGGAACGTACCCTTTGCTTCTATGCCACATTATATCCCATTTTCTTTTAGAGGGGGCAGATCAGGTATGTCTCAGTTCTAACACATCAGCCTTTCACCTTCTCAAAAAGTATATTTACATCCCTGTAAATGGCACCATCCAAGGCTATTTCCACAACGGATGTGAAGGGCCCCCTTTAGTCAAATCCAGGCCACTTGGCTTCAAGTACACTGGTAAAACCAGTCTCGCACATCCTGTGCTGATCTGCTCTGTGTCCATACAAGCCAAGATTTTTTACTGATCTCTAAGTACAAGCAACTCACGTTTTATGCTGTAACAGAGCTGCTGCCAGTCCACTTTGTGAAGCATCAGCTGCCAGTTTAAATGGTTTGTTTTGATCAAAGTAATGCAAAATAGCAGCTTTCATTAATGGATCCTTCACCTTCCCCACTGTTCCAGTGATTAGATATTGAGTTCTCAGGATATTATTAGAACCCACTTTTCTTTCAAATCTTTAGACAGTTAATTTGGAGGTTGTGACTTTTGAAAACAGACTGAGTCCAGCTTTTTCAAAAGCAAAGAGACAAAGAATTCTTTCCCACGTTCATGAAACATCAGTAAGATGGGGCAATGTTAGAAATTCAACAGAGTTTCTTTCCTACAGTCCTGTTTGGATGAAAATACTTGGAAAACATACTGAAGATATGAATGGATTGAGGAAAGATCCATTTGTTTTTATGAAAGAGCTCCTATCACTTAAAACACTGGGGGAGCAAGCATTGCTATGGGGAAAGGAAGAGCTAGCTATGTTTTGAGTTCAGTTCCACTCATTTTCACAGGCTCTGTCTTCCCAGGAGATATACAGGAAAACAGATACATAGAAGGAAAAGAGGAAGGACTGAGAAAGCTATTCACTTGTGTTTACTATCCATTCATGGAAAGGCACATGTGGAAAATCAGCCTCTGCTTCCTCCTCTTCAACAAGGAAAAAGACATCCTTCCTGCCACTGCCATGTGGTTATGAAGTGGAAATGGTTCCTAACCTTGCCAAGTATCAAGCACATCAGAGGGTAAACAAAAACACACATGCTATAAGAGAGGTTAAGAGATGGGAGTACTTCACCTCATGTCCATGATGCCCTCCAGTAATTGGGATCTGCACCAACTACTATGAAGTGGCACTGACATATAAAAAACACTCTGAAACATTTTGGTTTGTGATGATCCAACCAGAAAGGAAATATTTCACTATGATTTGCTGACTGTGAGAGACTGTTCACAGATCTCTCTACCTTAAAGTGCTATAAGTCAATGCCTTCTTTGGGTTAATAATCTGTGAGGATCTTCTGTATTTTTTCCTGTGGGTGTTTGTCCTAACTACTAAGGAAAGGTTCAGAGCTATGAATTTAAGTAGAGCGGGGTCCCATAGGGCCTTGAGAATCGCATATGATTTTCCAGCTAACTTCATTCTTAATAATTGATCAAGCTTTCAGGTATGTTTCTAAAAGTCCCTAAATCCATTGTTACGTTCTCCATTCAAAGTAGCTTATTTAGGATATTGAAGATTTAGGTTGATTTAATGTGAAAAAACATTCAGATGTCTGGCCTCAGCTTCAAGGTATTGCTCAAGGAGTTCCTTGCTCTTCATATGAACATAGTGAGCATGGAAAAGCTCTACTGGATCACCAGTTTGCGGGTGAAAAGCACCATCATCTAATGGGCCAGGATGGATGGGTGTTTTGTTTTCTTGTAGATTTAATACTTTATCAAAACTGTAGCTGAACCTTCATATTCTTACTTACGAGCTGGAAAGTAATCCTTTCACCTCTTAAGCACAGTGAAGTTATCTTTTCCAAGATCCCTTAGAGATTTAATTTTCATGGCCTGTTTTAATTGTCATGCCCAAAGCCACCCTAGCACTCATGTGTGTCAATATTTTACATACCCCCCTGTGAAGATCTTTTATGACTAAGCATCTTGGAAATGCTTCCTGCTCTCTTTTACAACAAATATAAAACTTTCTTCTATTCAAATACATTCTGAACAAAATTGAAAGAAGCTCTTGAATAAACTCTTTAAAAGTGACCTCCCTTTTCTTTTTGCCTTTGCAGCCTTCTGCTCATTATGTAGTTTGTGTTGTATTGTACATCTCAGGGGGTTTTTTTATGTATCTTACTAGTAAATGACTTACCATTACTCCCCGTTCTTCACCAGTTAGTATTACCTTCTCTTCCACCTTTGAAGCTTCGTCAATGCCATTAAGCAACAAGAACAACCATGTATTTAAAGTGCACGAATAATCTAATTACATATTCCAATTCTTCAAATTATTTCTGTGCTATTGATTGAGATCCATGGATTTTGAAAAAACAGTCAGAGTGGAGCATAAATTCTTGAGTTTGAAAACCTGTTCTGCTGAGTCAATGCATGCGTTTCCCCTGGTAGTCATCAACTGTAAGGGAGAGACGCTAGTCTAAGGCATTTCTAGTGCATTATCATTCCACATTGGATTCTTCACCTGGGGACATTAGTTTAACTTCAATGATCTATATCAGTTTGCACCAGAAGAGGATCTTGCCTAGTGAAATCAAACACAATATTTCTCATTGGCTTCCTATAAGCCCTAGACAGGTACAAAATGCAGAGTGGTTTCATCTCCCCAAATTTTATTCATCTTATGGCCTAAGGAGGAGAATGCTCACTTCTTTGTTCCCTTGATAGAAAGGGCAGGTCTTTCCAGAGGTCAGACAGTGCCTCTTTTCTGATACATATGAGAGGCTGAAAGGAAGGGGTCTGTGCTCAATCTGTGTTCCTTTCTCTTTGCAGTACCACTCTCCTGGGAGTCACTGCTGTGCCTCAGCCTGACCAAAGCACAGTGAATGGCAGTGTACAAACTTTCAACAGAGGACAGATACACTGTAAATTCGAAGGAGCTATATTTAAACAGCCTTTCTCTTGAAATAAAGTCCAGTGTCAGAGTAAGCAATAAAAGCAAAATAAACAAAAAAAACCCCAGACCATTGGACCCCATTTTCCTTTCATTATTTTCCTCTCCTTTCTCTCAGTTCCTTTGTGCAGTGCTTTGAAGTGATAAAATACCTTTGTAAAATGACCCTCATCTCAGCATTCC
>NW_009637419.1:0-8459 GCF_000690535.1 Cariama cristata | reverse complement strand
TACCAACCACATGCCCTACTATCAGCTGCTCTCCTAGTTCAATGAGTTTTCAATTTGGTCCCTGTGACATGCATTTGCTGAGCTGCCTCACAGCTCTTCCCATACCTTAGATAAAAACCCAAGCCCAAATGAAGAAACTGCACAAAGAAGCCTCAGCCCTGGAGTCATAGAAGGAGACACAGTATACAGATACTGTGTTCTTTTATACAAATACAGGTGAGAAGGTGCTTAAGAGAGCGAAGTGCTTAAAACCTGAAGATTAAGAAGGGCTGGAAGGTGGCAAGAGAGAAAACATTCAGAAAGCAGGAGGTTAAAAGGTCAGTTCTTAAATTGAACTTGCAGCTTGCAAATAGGTAACAAAGTTTTTGTGATTCAGGTATTTCCAGCACTTGCCCAGATCTTTGAGACCCATAGTATCTTCTGAGGTTCACTCACATTGTTGACACAGAGTGTAATCTTTGAGTGTTGGGTCTGCAAATAACTAACCTTCTCAAACTGTCAGGACAGTTGTGACAAATACTGATGTGACACTCAGCACTGCATCAGGTTTAGAAAAGTCATTGTATTTTTCCATGTTTTCCAGATACAGAAGCACAGACAGACCACATGAAAATTGTTTAGTCAACTTTTTCTTCAAATGTGGACAAACATTCCAGATCTATAGTTGCAAGTGAACCCTGATATTCAAAATAGAGACAAAGTAGTGATGATGACATTGTTCATCTGATCAAAGTGCCTACTGCTGCACTCAGTCAACTACAAATATACACTTACAATGACCTAAAGGAACATGTTATTCTCTTTCTTATCCACAGAGGATGTATTTACCTTCCACTTTTATTACCCGGTTATTCAAATGTAAAACCACATATCTGCTTTCAGTGTTTAACAATGTCTGTTGGCATCAGGGACTTTTGCACACTCGTCCTCCAAGACAGATGGGGTTGGCAGGCAGCTGTAGCCTGTAGTGGTGCAGACCAGGATGGTCTTTATTAACCAGCATGCTCCTTGATTCTGCAGGGTGGTACAGAAGACGTGTCACTTCTTAGTCTCAAGATTAAGCAGCTGGGAGTTGAGTCCTGGTGCTAGGGAAGAAGTGGTGGTGGAAGAAAGAGTGAAAAGAATAGTCTTGGAAAAGCGGGCTAAATGCAATTGCTGCCACTATAGTAGGAGAGTAGAAGTACAGGTGGCAGTGGCTGCTTTGGGGAAGAACTGATGATCGTTCTAGCTATATACATCATCCAGCTCATCTCCTCATGAGCAGCAGTAAGCTGGCCCAAACAAAAAAGAGAGTGGGTTCCTAGCTATTATATTACTTATAGCATCTTGGTGCCCCAGTTAGATGTCTTCTGGCACATGTAAAGAGTAAGCTTTATGTGAATACACAGGTATATGTTCCTGTAACACTGGTACTTTCTGATATTGCTCCCTAAAGTATTCACCAAGCCTAGGCTTCCACTGGAAGATGTGTGTGGTTGAAAAACAAATACATCCCTGAATTCAAAATACATTTATTAACAGTCTTTTCCTTCCAGTTCTCATCAAGACAGAGCCAGATCCTCAGCTGACATAAATCAATGTAGACCACAAATATGAAGACTTCTATGTCTGACTGCTACCGGGTACAGCTCTGTAATGGAGCAGGAGGAAGATCACCTCTTACAGCAGTCCTAAAAACATGTAGTCCTTTCTTCACCAATCATTCTATGGGCCCTGCCTATTCTCACAAACATTGAGACTATCCAGTTATGTTTTAAAGAGGGGTTTAGATTTCCCTCTTCAGAGGAGAGGAAAATTTCCCATTCATCTATCGAAGTATAAATATCTGGTTTATTTGTGGCTGAATCTTCCTGAATATTACAAATCATTTGAAGGAAAATCATGCTGAATGCTTAGGACTAAGTGAAATTAATGCTTTTTATTTTTACATGTCCCAAGCTAGAATACCTGCTTTACTATGCAGCTTTGTGTTTGGTTGTTTGTTGAATAGGTGCCTTCAAAAATTTTTTCCACTATCCAGCTACATATATAAATTCCACGAAAATTGATCTTCACATTAAAGCTATTGTTAGATTGTGTAATATTTTACTATTGCATATAAAGCATAATCAAGTTTCCTATCCCAGGGCACATCACAGATTGCACAGAGGCTCAAATCTCATTGTCTATGTACTGTCACAATATTTCTTACCATGAACAAGACACACTGTATTCTTAGACAAGATACTTCAGTGTAAACAGTGTGACAGATGGATGATATATTTGAACTAGTGCAAATTACATCATTTCCTTTATAACTCAGAAATCAGTTTCCATTTGGGAAATTTTTGGTGGAAAAAAAACCCCACAAGCTGAGCTCTTAGCACTTAGTACAGTGTAGGGATCTTCTGCCCACATAAACAATGCAATACTTAACCCGATGGGTTTGTTTGGGTAGCAGAGGAAGTCTAGCAGCCAAAGACAGAGGGTAGAAGCCTTTTCCAACAACTGTAAAAATGCTCACATTTAAGGATTGGCATCAGCCTAGCTTGCTCCCTAGTGGAGGAATCCTACTGACTTGCACAGGAAAGGAGAGAAAAACAAATGGAGAAGCTTTCAACACTCAAGATCTTCTGGGAAATGCAAACTGATTCTGTTCTGCCTATCAAAATAATTTGTTGTTAAAGCATATAGTTAGATGAGACTAAGTGCACATGCATCTGCGTGCTCCTTTAAAAGACATTGCTCTTGAGTGTTTAATTCTAAGCATTAAATACAAATATATTAATTCCATATAGCACAAAGAGGTTACTACTGGGGATAAAGGAGAGTAGAGTGTATGAAGGGAAGCCTCCTGGGGAGTACAAGTGAGTGCTCAGGTGCCGCTTCCCCTCAATCTCTGGGACACTGGACCAGGGGAAAAAACCTTTCTTAGACAAACACGCTGAGGCCAGCAAGCTAACTTCTGGGCTGGAGGAGCCAATCTCATTATAAAGGTTCACCAGAAGCTGATGTATGCATTACTTGTAATTCCTAACACCAAGCTGCGGACAGATGTCCAAAGGTAATTTTTTGATAAATACAAAAAATTCAGAAACTGCAGGAATTCATAGGGGGATGAGAGCTGCTGAAACATCATCATGCCAGATGGGTTATCATTTCAATATTCCTAGTGCTATTATTTTAAGATAAACACCTATATGAATAATTGAGTCATATGTTTGCATTAGGAGACCAAAGGAATATTTTTAGAATGTGATCTCCTTTTTAGGCTAACCAAAAATATATTTTATTATTTCAGCTTCTCAATCTCAAAGAATGCTTTGGAAGAAACAGCAGGTTTTCAAAGATCTTATTCGATTGTGGTTTTTTTATTTAAATCCTCTCAACCTAGAAGGAGGAAAAATACTCTTAAAATGAAAGATAAATAAAGAATGCAACAGACTATACAGGGTCAAACTGAGACAAGATCTTAAGACAAGGAAAGAACAAAATTCTTCTTTCTCAGACAAATACATCCAAAACTAACTACTTTCAAGTCAAATGAAATGTTCTCATCAACTTCATTAAGTTTTGGACTAGATCCTAGTGTTATATGTGTGCATGTTAGTGAGAACGTGCTATGCTGGGTATTCAAGCAGCAAATAGGAAAATCCTTCTTGTAACATGTTTATCATTTGAGACCAGTTACAACCTTATACAGCAAAAGCACTAGAGGAAAATTCTCCAAAGACTTCATGGAGGTTGTTGTATTACACTGCTGAGTAGAAAACAAGATCTTTCTCAGGTATACCCTAACAAGAAACTGCATCATGCCATTATTTATTCTGACTGTATTTCAGTCCTTGAATATACTTGCATTGTACTGCCAATCAATAGGTATGTCAAACATGGAGAAACAAAATTGTACCAATTGTTAACAGTAATTAACAAATCTGCCCAGATTGTGGGCAAACTGGGCTGGCAAAACTTGCCTTGCGTACAGCACAGGACAGGATCAAGACACAGTGTGGATTTAATGTTTCGCCTTCTGAAAATAGTTTCAGCTCACTACAACACGCCATTGGAAAAATTCTGATACCTTTTAGATAATAATGATAACAACATTAATTGTATCCATGTGGGAAAAAATTCTTTGCACTTTTTTGTAAGTGAACTGTGACCTATATTTACATAGCTCCAAGATCTGTCTCCACATGAACATGGCAGTGAGTCAAGGTAAGTAGCAAGGGACACTCTGGAGGCAACTCTGTGTTTTGATATATTATTTATAACCATCTTCCACTTGCTGTTTTTTACTCCTACTGACTTCTCATGGTAAAGTGATCTCAGAAGTATCCTCCAGGCATAAAAAGATAAACAAATTAAAATATTGTGATTTCTTAAGAGTTTTGGGATTTGGGGGAGTATTTTAAAAAATCTTCATTTAAAAATCTTCATCAGAGGTGGTAGTATAGTTGCAAATAGCACAATGTAGCTTTTTACAATCCTACTTACAGAGTCACAGAATCACAGAATGATCAGGGTTGGAAGAGATCTCTGGAGATCATGTAGTCCAACCCCCCTACCAAAGCAGGGTAACCTACAGCAAGTTGCACAGGATCGTGTCCAGGCAGGTTTTGAGTATCTCCAGAGAAGGAGACTCCACAACCTCTCTGGGCAGCCTGTGCCAGTGCTCTGCCACCCCCAAAGTATGGAAGCTCTTCCTCATATTCAGATGGAACTTCCTGAGTTTCAGTTTGTGCCCGTTGCCCCTTAACCTGTTGCTGGGCACCACTGAAAAAATTCTGACTCCGTCCTCTTGACACCAGCCCTTAAGAAATTTATAGGCGTTGATGAGAGCCCCTCTCAGTCTTCTCTTCTCCAGGCTGAACAGACCCAGTTCCCTCAGTCTTTACTTGTAAGGGAGATGGTCCTGTCCCCTCATCATCTTCGTTGCCCTCCACTGGAGTCTTTCCAGTAGTTCCTTGTCTGTCTTGAACTGAGTAGCCCAGAACTGGACCCAGTACTGCAGATGTGGCATCCCCAGGGCAGAGTAGAGGAGGAGGAGAACCTCCCTCGATCTGCTGGCCACACTCTTCTATCTTATGCACCCCAAGATACCATTAGCCTTCTTGGGCACGAGGGCACATTACTGGCTCATGAACTTCTTGTCCTCCAGGACTCCCAGGTCCTTCTCTGCTGAGCTGTATTCAAGCAGTTCAGAACTGAGTTACACCTCAGTTCGGGAGTTAGGCCATCATCAGGACTTTTCTACTTCTATCAATTTATTAAAAAAATCAATGCTTGCCAAGGAAAGCTAGGCATTGTCTTGCTCTTACCTGGACACATGTTATTAAGCTTAAATTTTTTCTTCTGACATTTAAACTGGTGCAAGTAGGGAACTCACTGTTTACTTATTCACTGTTAAGCCTCATCAAAGCTATACGTTGCTGCAATTCTCTTTGAATACTTCATTGTCTCTAGTATGGGATTTATACCTTTGAAAATTGTAGTTTATATAACTATACTCGATAAGAAATACATAATGTACTTCTTGTACCAAAAAGCAACTTTAAAGCAGAGGTTTTCCCTAAGACAAGAGACAAAACATATATACAATTTGTACAAAGGAACTGAATTATTTCATATTGGTTTAATTGTCTTGCAGAATTGGAATAAGTATGTATTTTCTTACGGTCTAAATTTGCTAGAAGTACTTAACCACTGGGCTCGGTCTTGGGTACTTAATTGACAAATCTTATGGTTTTATAAATAGTGAGCTGCTAAAATACACACTTCATATATTAAACATCTGGAATTCTACCTAATCAAGGCAGGGAGGTGTCCTAATGTTGCTGACTTGAACAGATGGACTATATTAAGTTTAAAAAAAAAGAAATAACAGGGAAACAATTTTTCAGACTTGCTTATTTGATAACAAGCTCATTAGTGGAGGTCAATTCTAAGTGAGGGTAAACCTTTTCATTCATCATGAGGCCTTTTTTTTTTTTTCTTTTAACTGATATATTTAATGGAAGTCTTGTCATCCCTTTTTTCTTCACTCCTCCTGCCCCCAATAGACACTAGGATCTTTTCTACCAAGGAAATACTGTAGAGACTGTAATTTCCTGCTTTGGTAAGGAGGGGTATACTCCAGAAGAAACTTGGTACAATATTAATTCCAGTTGGACTTTCATTCCCCTCAGCACCTCAAGACAAATATTTCTGATCATGGTTTGGAGGTATACTGTTAAAAATATGGGACTGGAAATTATATGCAAGTATGTATAGGATTCATTTACTAACTTCTGTTAGGAAATCCATTCTTCATGTTTCATGTAAGTCATGCAAACTGCCAAGCCTAAAGTACCTAATATGTGGTCTTTAAAGCCATTTTCACCAATATTTGTGTTAAAGATGCAGAGAGATTGAACAAATGTCTTTACTTCTTGACTATTCATTAAAAAAACAGATTGCAATCAAACAAAGCAGTTGATTATTTTCATCCTCCTCTGTTACATTTGTGTATGAATTCACTATTTTATTTATGATAGGTATCTAATTTTTTTTTTCAACAGAAGGCAATGGTACTGAAATAAACAAGTAGAATCGCTAAAAAGATGGACTGCGCTGTGTTCAATGAAACACGGGAAATATATACTCAATGCTTTTTAAACAAAATGGAGCAATGTCTTGCTGCTCTATCACAATGGCAGTAGCTTCCATGGCAAAGTGAAAAATAAACTCTGACACTAGGACTATCATCAAGAAGGTGTTCTCAAGTTGTAGGTTGAGGGCATAGTCAAACAACTTCAACTCTGTCAATGGGATCAAGAAAGGACTTAGGCACTTATAAAGAATATCTAGCATATGAAGCAGCATCTTTATAAACAGAATTTTTCATGCTGCAAGGTTACATACTGATACAGTAGTCTCCCAGAAAATGGTATAAAGTGATTAGGGTATTAGTCTTAGAAAACCTTAGATCTTTTCTCCCTGGAGAACAGAAGACTCAACGGGGACCTCATCAGTCACCAGAACAACATCCACAGGGACATGTAGAGCCCTCATCACTGGAGATTTTCAAGATGTGATTGGAAAGGGTTCTAGATAATCTTATCTAAGCTCCTTTTCCCAGGAAAACTTGGACCAGATGATTTTTCAAGATCCCTTCCAACCTGGACTATTCTCTGGTTCTATGAATTTCACATACCATCATATTTCTATCTCCAAGTTAGTTCACAGCAACGTAAGCTTTCTTATGGAAGCCTGAAGATGAACTCCCAAGTAACGTACAGCTGAACTGCCCACAGCTACTTTGTACGTAAGTAGTAATACTGACTAATTCTTCAACTAGAGGTTAAACTTCTGCTTTTGTAATATTCATTTTATCTGATTTAGCAAAAAAAAAAAAAAAAAAAAAAAAGAAGTTATAAAAGAAACATTCCCCTCATTAAGAAATTATTTCGTTAAAAATTACTGCAGAAGTTGAATAGAGTACAGAAATATGCTACAGGCAAGTGAGTCAGCTGTTCAGTGGATGCTTACTGTAGTCAAGGAATGATACATTCTCCTTACATCTCCAAGAAAGATGCTGTTAAAGAGGATAAAATTGACATGGTGTTCTTTACACTATTGACATGAAGGCAACCAGCACCACAGCCCAGTGGAGATATCTCCTGCCACCAAAACAAGTACCCAAGGTAGATGAGCCCTGAATACAGTTAATGTCTTTTAGACAATATTTTTTTGATACTTTATCTTTGTGGATTTTTTATTTTCAGGACAATCATATGCAATACTTGTTTGTCAAAGGATATAATCTTCTTTAAGCTATTAGTGTTACAATTCATAAATGCTGGTTTTCAGTGCTAATTAAATCCCCAATGTCACTTTAAGCATTGATGTAAAAGATACAGAGGTCATGGAACATTTGACTGCCATTCCTACTGTCTACAGTCCTTTGAAAACATGTTTAAGATAGCGTTGAGGGAAGAACAGCTTCTGTCTGCCCCCTCTCTGAGTCTTTCTCATTGCCCCTTGTCCCATCACTCCACGCCCTTGTAAAAAGTCCCTCCCCAGCTTTCCTGTAGGCCCCCTTAGGTACTGGAAGGCTACTCTAAGGTCTCCCTGGAGCCTTCTCTTCTCCAGGCTGAACAACCTCAATTCTCTCTCAGCCTGTCCTCACAGCAGAGGTGCTCCAGCCCTTGGATCATCTTTGTGGCCTCCTCTGGATCTGCTCCCACAGGTCCATGTCCCTCTTGTGTTGGGGGCCCCAGAGCTGAAGGCACTACTGCAGGGGGGGTCTCATCAGGGCGGAGTAAAAGGGGAGAATCATCTTCCTTGACCTGCTAGCCACACTTCTTTTGATGCAGCCCAGGATATGATGGGCTTTCTGGGCTGCAAACACACATTGCTGAGTCATGTTGAGCTTTGCATCAACCAGCACCCCCAAGTCCTGCTGCTCAAGGCTGCTCTGAATCCATTCTCTGCCCAGC
>NW_009637418.1:19524-51597 GCF_000690535.1 Cariama cristata | reverse complement strand
AGTCCATTACTGAGTGGACCGTGACAGGTTGCTGAGACTTGTCGTCTCTTTGGACTCCTACCACCTGCTATTTACCCATGTGAGCACCAACAACACTGCCAGGAGAGACCTTGAGAGCATCATAACTGACTAAACTGTTACTGAAAGGCCCAGTGGTTCAGCTGGTGTCTCCTCAGTCCTGCTGGAGAAGGGGAAAGGCTTGAGGGTGAGAGGATATGTTGTCCCTAAATAAGGGTTCTTCACTCGATGTGCAAAATGCCAATCAACACACTGAGTTGAGGGATTTGTCTTTAATTCAATTTTGCAAAATTGGGTGCTGGGCATTTAAAACCAGCCAACACACTCATATCACTAAGCGTTCAACATTTATAACCATAGGTCATGACTGATTGGTAAAACGCGATTTCTATATCAACCTACATTATACATATACATCTAAGATTGTGCAAGCTTAATGTCTTATGCATTTTGGGAGGGGTTTGGAGTAGCACACTCATTATTCACAAAGAAGTGTCGTTTTTATTATTATAATTACCCAAAGATAGTTGAGGATACATTCTTCTTTGAGGTTTATTCCAAATTCCTGCAAGTATCTAGCTCAGTAACGATAAAACCGTAAAACAGAAATTCACAGCCCTCTTTATCTTAGGGCTTTCCATGCTGTTCTTCTTCAAAGTTAGACACTTCTCATGTTTTCAACACAGATTTGCATGATTGTTCACTTTGTAACTTTTAACCCTACTCTTTTAACATCAGATAGATACTACAGATCAATACCTGGCTGCACAACTGGTGCCGTCAACAAGGATTTGGCTTTTACAAACATGAGACCTTCTTTGAGGATTGAGGACTGCTGGAGGAGATAATGTCCATCTAAGTGGGATGGGAACATCTTTGCAAACAGACTGGCCAACCTTGTGAGGAGTGCTTTAAACTAAGGACAATGGAGGAGGGACTTCACATTGCACAGTTAAGTAAGGAAAACTTTGACAGAGTGGAAAGGAAAGGGTTTAGGGTGTTTGGAACAAAGGGGTTTGACTTTCATGTGAAGAAGCAGCTAAAATATACAGAGATCCTGTACGAAGTAGACAACGGGCTGGTTGAGAGTTTGAAGATAAGGATCAGAGAAGAGGCTACTGTGGGTGGCCCTGTGGTGGGAGTTTGTTACAGACCGCTTGATCAGGGCAAGGAAGTGGATGAAATCTCTCTACAACCTGAGGAAGCCTCTGGGTCACAGATCCTTATTTGTATGGGAGACTTTAACTACCTGCCAGATGCTGGAAAGGAAAACATGGTGAAACGAAAGCTATTAAGATTTCTGGACAGTTTCAGGTATAACTTTTTGATTCAGGAACTGGATGGGACAGTAAGAGTGGCGCACAGCTGGATGTCCTATTCACTACCAAGGAAAAACTGATTTGTGACATAATGATCAATGGAAGTCTTGGATGTTGTGACCTGTGAAACAGTGAAGGGACCGGGGTTCATTTAGCCACCACAAGAGACAGTTGCAGGGGGACCTGACAGGAGCCCCCAGTGCCTTTGGGGAGGTCATAAAAGAGACTGAGCCAGGTCCTTCACAGTGGTGCTTTATGGGAGGATGAGAGACAAGGAGCATAAATTGAAACAAGACAGATTCGAACTGGATATAAAGAGAAATTATTCCCCATGTGGACAATCAGTCAGTGGAACAGGTTGCCCAGAGAGCCTTTGCCATCTCTGTACTTGGAGTTTTCTGAGATGCAAACAGGCACAACCTGAGCAACTGTAAGGGACCGTTAGTTGTACTGTCTCAGCATTGCTGGAGGCCACCGGAGACCACCACGCCTGCCGCTACCCTGCTGCCAGCTAACCACACATCCTGCTACTGCGTTATCGGTTGAGGAAGGCCTGTACCAGATTACCACATGCTGCGTTGTTATCGGTGGAGGGAGGCCTGTTCAGAGAAGCGACACCCAACCAGCACGCATGAGCCTGGGCCCGGGGTCTGAAAGACAGAGGGGCACAAAGACCCCCGAAGACCACCAAAGACCCCCTAGAGACGGCACTGGGCATGCTTACCACTGCCGGGTGACGGGTGGGGTTGTTCGTGACGGACGTCATGGATGCTGGGGCAGCTTTGTGGACTTTTCTTTCTGTGGCTTCTGCGCTCACGGCAGGTGCAGCCCTCACCTGCCTTTTTGCCGCTTCTGCATTGCTATCGGACTCTTGCTGCTCCTTTTTGTTGCTTCTGCTTTGCTCGGTTTTTGTTTTCAGCTGCACCTTTCTGTGAACGGACTGCGTCGGAACGCCTCGGACCCGTGGTGGTAACTATTGTAACTTTTTTTTTTTCTTTCTCTCTCTTTCTGCTTTATACATTCGCGAACCTGAGTGTTAAGTAAATAAAACTCTGGGCGCTTGACTCCGTTTTGAGTCTTAATTCTGTTCCCGAGAACACGAATGTAACCTCGCTCCGGTTTCTGACCGGCTTGTGACAGGAACATGATCTGATCTCACAGTTGGCCCTGGTTTGAGCAGGAGGTTGGACTAGAAGATCCTAAAGTCCCCTTCAACATGAATTTTCATATGGTCCTATGATTTTATCATAAAAGGGCCTGGCTCACATAAGGTATGTTAAACTGTTGATTGGAAAATGGATTTATTTTTTTTTTAACCAAGTAGCTTTTCATTGCCATGCATGTTAAAGTGAAGTTTAAGTGATGATCATGTTTGTTAGAACTAAAGGATGCTGAAGATAAGGCAGAAAAAACACAAGATAGCTTACACTGTAAGCCACAGTTGTGTGATCTTTCTAGCAATGATCATAAGCTGTAGTGTATGATCCCAATTTCGAGGTCGTCATAGGTGACTCTGCTAGTGATTGTGCAGTCTGACAAACATAGAGTGAAGACCGGTCCAGACATAAAGAAAGTGGTCATCAAAATAGTTAACGTTGCTTTATTTAGCATACCACTTGACTTCTAACAGAAGCTTGGAATTGTGACCATTCAGGCTAAATTATTAGCTAACTCCATCAAGGTCGCTTTGGTATATTGGTTAAGGTTCTTATGAAAATTGGTCCAGGCTGTTTGGGGTGGGGTGGTGGTTGGCTTTTTTCCCCTACATGATGTCCCCTAACAAGAAGAGACATTCAAACTATATCTAGTGATATAGTCAGCCTTCAAAAGCACAAGAGCATTTTGTTTGCAGAGGAAAAAAAACACAAAATTACTGCCCCTAAGGCCATGCTCTTTCAGAGCTGTAAATATGCAAGACTGGGATTTTGCAA
Source organism: Cariama cristata (assembly GCF_000690535.1). NCBI lineage: Eukaryota > Metazoa > Chordata > Aves > Cariamiformes > Cariamidae > Cariama > Cariama cristata. Next base: position 48,329 of record NW_009637418.1, on the reverse strand, counting down.
AGGATTTGATCTTCTCCTATTAAATTCAATGAGAATTTTTATTTAATTTAATTTTTAAATGTTTTTTACTTTGACTTCAATGACAGTAACATCCAGCACAGGGCTGAATGAAAGATGAGTTCAGATCTCTAATCTGAACCTTTAGACCTAGACATTGTCTGAATCCGTTAGACTTGAAAACATTTATTCCTGGTTTCCTTACCAAAAGACAAGTCTTTAAGACAGCTATTGAACCCTTTTATCCTCACCAGAGGGTCTTTACAGCTGCATTGTCTGACAAGCACAGTGTGAGATGAAGGGGAACACAGCACAGAAGAGAAAGTACCAAGAACTCAGCATTTACAGCAGTTGAGAACCAAAAGAGACTGTGAGAAGTTGCCTACTGAGTGGGAAATTATGCAGGAACCGGGAAGAATCACATCCAGTTTCCTATTTAACTTACACGTAGGGAACATCAGTGACCAGAAGCACAATAACTAGGACATTCATACAAGTGCAAGGCACCCACCATTTCAGTTGGTGTACAGGGTGGTGCACAGGGGATCTGTAGGTTCTGCTCAATGCTGAAAAAGTTGATGGTGCAGTAGTGGTAACTACAGGGTGTAGCCTCCTGCAATGATGTTGTGACCACCGAAGTCATGTCAAAGGCCTTAGTCCACGAGGAAATCTTAGGGAAGGACACAGCTGTCCCGCCGCAGACTGTAAGTACCACCTTGTGATCTTGAAACCAGGGTTTGAGGTGTTGACTGCCTCCCCTTCAGGTGGTGCACTCTGGTCAAGACAGACACCAGCTGACAGAGCCGAGTAATGACGTAGGATGCGTAGCAGCAGATGAAGGGTAAAACAATAGATTTTTGGAGAGAGTCTAGAGGGGCAAGAGCCCAAATGTCACCTTGACCCCCCTTGCTCCTCATCTGCACAGGTACTAATGATACTACCAGAGGAGATCTTGAATGAATAAAGAATCACTGTATGGCTCTTTAAGGTAAAGGGGATGAAGACTGAGCTGTTGTTCTTGGTACTGTCAGTCAAGAGGAGAGGCCAAATCAGGCGAAGGATGCATTTACAAATCAATACCTGGCTGTGTAGCAGGTGTCCTTTCCAGATTTCTGTGACTGTGGGAATCTCTTTGAGGAAAGACCGCCAAGGACAGTGGCATGGTGTGGCAAGAGTACCTTTCCTAACAGGCTTGTTAACCTTGTGAGCAGTTATTTAAACCAGGACCTTCAGGCATTGGAGACCAATGCCTACAGGTAAGTGAGGGAGAGGGGATTACAGGAAGCATACTGGGGACAGAACATAGGGGAAAATATCAATCTCCCCTTGAAAAACTGGTGTGACTAGAGGCCTGTATGAATTGTGGCAGCATGAGAAACAAAGAGAAGAAACTGAAAACCTATGAGTACTTGCACAGCTATGACCTTATCACAGAGGATCACAGAGATGCGGTAGAGTAATTTGCATGAATTAAGCACTGAATGGACACAGGCCCTTTAAGAAAAATAGGAAGGGGAAACAAGGTGAGAAGACTGCTCTATGCAAAGGAACAGCTCACATGCATGGATCAGGATCACAGAAGAGTCCAACAAGGAGGTCACAGTGGCCATGTGCTACAAACCACCTGACTGAGAAGATGAAGTGTGTGAGGCCTTCTGTAAACGGCTCAATGTAGGCTTCCAGTTGCATGTCTTACACGTCTTGTAGGACTTTGACCATTCCAGTAACAAGTGGAAACATGGTGGAGTGCAAGCAATCCAGGAGATTCCTGGAGTACTTTGACACTTTTTTTTTGAGTTGAGTTCTTTATGGCACTGCTAGGGAAGATGTTCTCTTGGGTCTGCTACTCACATAAAATGAGGAGCTGCTCAGAGATGTGATTGTCAGTGGCAGCCCTGACTGCAGTGACTGTGAGATGGTAGAGTTTAAAATAGAGAAGGAAGTGGGGAAAGCCAGTGAAAGAATAAAGAACATGGACTTCGAGAGAAGGGACTTTGGCTTGCCCTGGGAACTGGTAGAGAAGATGCCATGGGAGGCTTCTCTAAGAAGGACAGAGAAGCCCTTTACGTCGAGAGTGGTTAAGCACTTGGACAAGTGACCCAGAAAAAACTTTGTGGTATCCATCATTGCAGATATTTGAAACTTGACTGGATAAAATCCTGACCAACCAGATCTAACTGAAGTTTGCCTTGCTTTGAGCAGGAGAATGAATTAGAGAGCTCCAGCAGACCCTTCCATCCTAAAATACTGTATTAGTCAGTGATTTGATTTCTGGGGTATTCTTACATTCATGTGAAGCTCAAAAAAAAAAAAACCACCCAAACAAAAAACCAACAAACAAAGCAAAGCAAAGCAACCAACCAAACACCACCTCTCTAACCTCCAAACAAACAAACAATTTCCTATGTCAGATTTTGACATCCACTTATGATATAAACCCAGCTATATAACAGATTTAATGCACAAGGTCATGCACTTTGCATGTTCCAGAGAACAGAACAAAGTATTTAAGGAGAATACATGGTGAAATTTATAATTATGTTTATTATTTTGTCCATAAGAAGATTCATTTGCATTCTAAAACAATGAATCAAATCAACAAGAATTTATTCACAGATGATAAATTATGTAACATTCCATCCTGGATTTCTAAATGCTTAAAAAAAATAAAATATAACACATATATATACAATATATTTTCATTATTTAGTTAATAGAATTCCAGAATCTTAAGAGGAAACAAATTCACTATTTTTGCCGTCTAAAAATTGGACATATATCCCATGAATCACCTTTAAAAAGTTTCTATTAGTCAATAAATGAAGTCTGAGTAACATCTTTTAGATGACTAAACTTAGCTAAGACTAATCCCACACAAATGACTGAGGATAAAGATATTATTCACATATGTATTTTAGTTACAGAAAATTGTATGCTACTCAATGTCTTATTATGAAATTATTTTTAGCTATTTGGCTTCACACATCTCTTTTATGTCATGTAACACATGAAAGTATTCCTCTACCTTGAAAGATGAAAGTTTACTTCTAGAAAGTGAATTTGTTGAGTTCTATTTCAAAATGTGATTCTAGTCAGCAGTATAAATAATAGTAAATGTAATTAAATAAGGCCTTTGTAAGTTTACTCATTTCCCATAGATTTTGCTGTGGGATTCATCTCACCACACTTACATATTGACATTATTGCAGGATTTGCTTTACTCACCAGAATTTTAGCTGAACTTTAGACATCTAAAGTAAGGTAAAGTGAATCCCACTTTTACTGTTTGGTAAGTGAGCAGCCTGCCTAAAACTATGGTCTTAAACCAACATTTGACAGGTTCTGTTGTTGTGCTTATATCTATTGCCAAGACCCTCTTTTAATATTTATGTGTATAAATTAATAATATAATTTAATATGTACTGTATGCAACCTATACTAAAATGTATATTAATATTTAATACTTCACTATTTATAAAACATATTCAATTCATGTATTAACCTCAAAAATGAATTCTTGTTGGAAATCTGAGACAGAGTAGGATATAAACCAGCAGTATACCTATGCTGACCAGGTCTGACAGAATATTCAATCAATCAGGATATTTTAGAGGAAAAAAATAGTAATTTTTGCTACTTTTCCTGTCAGAATTATCACAGCAATTCAAGTACAGTATGTCTTAAAAGGCCGCAAATTAAAGACACAAATTTATCCCTTTACTACCTTTTAAAGGCTAGCTTTTAGGTAAAGGTTAGTTTCTGATTATGTACTGTATATGTAAGTATAAGCAGAGAAGGGAATGGGAAAAAATGCTGACATATATCCCATTATGGCTTTTGTATACAACCTGTTGGCTCCCAGTATGCACACTTGGACCCAGGAATGCTAAAGCAGTCCTATGTTTGCAGATACAGACATAGTCTTATTCACCTGTCTTTGGGAATTCATTATTTTTTAGAAAGTTTGTATTATTGAACACACAGAAAATCTGTGCTACTAGCTTAAGCTAGACACCTTCATTTTAAAGAGCTAAATGTTTACATGATTCACTTGGTTCTAATTTTCAGATAGAACAGGATTAATTAACTTGGAAGTTAATTAATTAATCAAATTAGTTAATTTGGAAGGCATCATTCATATAGCTATGCCTGACTATATTTATTTAGTTTGGAGGTCCATTAGTTCCAGGAATCTCTTTAGCATGATACTAAAAAGTTATGCAAAGCATCTATTCAAAGACTTCACTGAAGAGAAATGATAACACTTTTCTGCTTAACTGTGCAAGGCTTACCACTGTTCCAAGGGCTGCTCAAGCATATTAGTATCAAAGCCTCTATAATCTGCAATCTCACACTCTTCTGTATAGCAAATTATGTTTCAGCAGTTTTTTGCAGAGTATGCACCAAACCAAAAAATTAATATCTACAGACTTTATGTGCATGAAAATGGGAAAGAATGGTGCACAATCATAGCTACTAGTAGTTTCACAGCATTTATTTTGTTCACTCCATTATGTACTGTGAGAAAGTACCGAACTTGAGGAGTTTGAGCTGAACTGTAGGACCACCTGCTGGTGCAGCATCTATAGTGTGCAATCACAACGATACAGTAGGATATAGGAGATCATTACGTGTAGACTGTTATAAATGTGGTGGTACTTGTCTACCACGATATTCTTTGCCATTAGGTTAGAGGAAGAATAAATATACAGCATCTTTTGCATTTAGACATAGAGTGATTAACTCTTTACAAATATTATATTCAAATCTATTCCAGATTAAAAAACAGGTGAAATTCTGAAGTTCCTATTTGTTTCCTTTCTAAAAAATTCCTTCTTTTTCTCCCAGTAAAGTAAAGGATAGTTGCCAATATTGATATTTATTCTGAGAGACCTGTAAGCTTGAGTGGCAGCTTGTAGCCCCATGTGCCTGTTTATTTTTGAGTGCAATATAAAGATTTTTGCAGATGGTCCTAGTGTTGTACTAACAGTTGTAGCACATCTCTTCTGAGACTACAGTGATAAAAGGTGATAAGTCAATTATATTGTGCTTCAAGATTCACCTAAGTTGAGCCAGTAATGAACAAGATGGACAATGTTGTTGGGTGCTGAAATACTATTTTTTTTAACCACCTGATGCCCTGTGTTGATTAAAGTCTCCTATATTGTGTGTAAGAAAATTAAGCATTTCGATAAATTAGTATTCAAAGTAGCTAGCACACTGATTGGGAAGCTGATTCAGGTTACCTGTTGAGTAAACAGTATGAATTGATATATTCTAAATCTTCTTCCTTTATGGAACTTAGAACCTCTTTCTTTAACGGATGGATTGATGTCTATTTTGACTAACAAATTTTCCATGCTACATGTTTAAATAGTTTTAATACTTTCCATTCTAAGCAAGTATATTAAACAATAGGCTGTAAGATTACTGCCATTTGTGTTCTCTACATCTTTATTTATCACATAATACATCTTGCATTCTTTCTTGAGAAGTGAAATATTTTTGAGAGTATTTATGAAGTGCCTAACCTATGAATTGATGCTATTCATTGGGTGTATGGTTGGACTTGATGATCTTTGAGATCTCCTCCAACCATAATGATTCTATGAGCCTATGATTCTATAATTCTATTTTGAGGTATTAGAGTATTCATAGACAATACTCTAAAACAGATGCAGGTAACTGAATTTATGTTGAGTAGAAGCTGTGTAAATGTAATATGCATAAAAATTCTGTATAAAGGCAAGAAGCACTCTCCAGACATTTTTTTAAAGAAAGTGGCCATTACCACTTCAGACTGTGTACAACTCAATTGGTTATTCATGCACAAGGTATGCCCAGTAGGTTGAAATCTATGAGCTTCTTTGTGGATGAATGCCCAGTTTCTGGACACGGGCTCTATTTAGTCAATATAGAAGTATTGAATTCTTCTGACTGTCAAGATGAAAGACTTTTGAACATGTATGAAAAGCGAAAATTTGATGCCTGAGGCATTTCACAATGAAAACTTCAGACTTCTATGGAGCTTAATCTCCTACATTAAGAGCTGTAAATTTTTCAGGATCACAAGTTTGATCTCTGATATTTAAATTACATAATCTTGCATATCTGCTGAGCTCTTACTGTAGGAACCTAAAGTTTCAGGCATCGCACTGATATTTTTTCCCTCTTCTCCAACACCCAGATGATATTATTCTGTGCAAATACTCCTTGCCTAGCACAATCAGGGGGGGTTCTGGGGTTGCTTTTTTCTTTTAATTCTTCCTCTTCTTCTACTAATCCTGGTTTTTGCTATTTTTACTTCTATCCAGAAATATGGTGGAAATATATAAGTACTGATAAGAAGTTGAAGCTTGATTAAACCAAATGGGATTTTTAATATCCCTGCTGTTATAATCCTGTACTATCTGAGAAATCTGGAGGAATGAAAGATAGAAGCATGGTCAGCTATAAGTTGTTATGAGGTTTATGCCAATCGAAGAGTGATAATAGTTAAGCCTTAGCAAACATCCTTATCTGATAAGATAATTACCTCAGCTTGTAATATACTAAAGATTTAACAAATTTTTGTTTTCAGAAAAAATGTCAGTACGTATAGGGTGTTACAACTTCTGTTTCCAACTCTGCGGTGGGTTGACCCTGGCTGGACACAAGATACCCACTAAAGCCACTCTATCACTCCCCCTCCTCAGCTGAACAGGAGATATAAAATATAACGAAAGGTTGGTGGGTCAAGATAAGGACAGGGAGAGATTACTCAGCAATTACTGTTACGGGCCAAATGGACTCAATTCAGGGAAAAAATAATTTAATTTATTACCAATCAAATCAGAGTAGGATAATGAGAAATAAAAGAAAATCTTAAAAACACCTTCCCTCTACCCCTCCGTTCTTCCTGGACTTCAGTTTACTCCCAAGTTTGCTATCCCCTCCCCTCCAGTGGTGCAGGGAGACAGGGAATGGGGGTTGGGCTCATTTCATCCCCCCCTGTCTCTGCCACTCCTTCCTCCTCAGGGGGAGGACTCCTCACCCTCTTCCCCTGCTCACCCATGGCAGACAGTCCTCCACGGACTTCTCCAACATGAGTCCTTCCCATGGGCTGCAGTTCTTCATGAACGGCTCCACGCTGGGTCCCTTCCCAGGGGTACAGCCCTTCAGGCACAGACTGCTCCAGCCTGGGTCCCCTGTGGGGTCACAAGCCCAGTCAGTAAACCTGCTCCAGCCTGGGCTCCTCTTTCCACGGGGCCACGGTACCTGCCAGGAGCCTGCTCCAGCACAGGTTTCCCACAGGGTCACAGCCTCCTTCCGGCATCCCCCTGCTCCAGCGTGGGGTCCTCCCCATGGGCTGCAGGTGGAGATCCACTCCAGCGTGGACCTCCACGGACTGCCGGGGGACAGCTGGTTTCACCATGGTCTGCATCACGAGCTCCGGTGCCTGCAGCACCTCCTCCTCCTTCTTCATCGATCTTGGTGTCTCAGGGCTGTTTTTCTCACATATTCCCACTCTTGTCACCTGTTATAGTTGCACTTTTTTTTTCCCACCTTCTTAAATATGTTATCCCAGAGGTGCTACCACTGTCACTGATGAGATTGGCTTTGGCCAGTGGCAAGTCCGTCTTGGAGCCAGCTGGCACTGGCTTTATTGGACTGCACTGGTTTTGGCTGGGGTAGAGTTAATTTCCTTCTTGATAGCTAGTATGGGGCTATGTTTTGGATTTGTGCTGAAAACAGTGTTGATAATTCAGGCATTGTTCTTTTTGCTTGTTTTGTTTTGTTGTTGTTGTTGTTGTTGGGTGTTTTTGAGATAAAAAGCTTTGGTTGGAATGTGCTAGATTGAATTTATAGCTGTTACTTCTATTTAGTTATTAATTGGAAGGCTTCTGTACTTGCCATGGGGCTTGCTTACCTTCCTGTAAATTAGAGTCTAGTGCTTACTACTGGCTGCTTTTTGCTTTCATTGCTTGCTGTACTGTTGATCATCTTACTCTGCAGTGCTAGGAACATTTTGATAACAGTCATGGTGATGTGTCTGGGCTGGCAGATGGCCAAGGCATCACTGCTGTTTCTGTGCTGCTGTACTGGACAGAGTGGAACTCCAGTGTGAAGTTGAGTTGAAGGGACTGTGGTCTGTGGATGAGTCCATGTGGGAGCAGGACACCTCAAAGCATCTATGGCTGTGGATAAGCCCAAGTCAGAGCAGGTACATCTTGATGCACCCGTGGCCATGGTTATGTCTGTGCCACAGCAGGTATACCTCTGAAAGGATTGTTGACCAAGGGTAAGTCCTCACTGGAGAAGGCAGACCTCGCTGTCGCTGTGAATAAGCCCATGCTGCAGTAGATAACACCCTGAAGCACCAGTGGCTATGCATGAGGTCATACTGGAGCATCTCAAAGTGTGTGGCCACAGATAAGCCCAAGACAGAGCAGGTACTCCCCTGTAGGGACTGCAGCCATGAGTAAGGCCATGTCAGAGCAGGTTTGCTTCTGAATGGACTATGGCTGTGGGTAAGGCCACTGGAGCAGGTATACCTCTGAAGGCATTGTGGCCCATGGAGAAGGCCACACTGGAACAGCTGCACCTCAAAGTTACCGTGGCTGTGATAAGTCTGCGCCGCTGCTGAGTGCTGCCATGCCAGACATGCTAGAACTTCGATATGAACTGGAGTCAAAGGCAACCAAGTGATATGCCACAACTGACATCATTAATGTGTTTTTTCTCAATCGCTTTGGCAGCAGAGTCCAACCATAGTTTGCTTTCACTTGGAAGGGCATCCAGTACACCTGGAATCAACTGCCCCAGGGGTGGAAACACAGCTCTACCGTTTGCCATGGACTGATCCAGGCTGCACTGGAACAGGGTGAAGCTCTGGAACACCTGCAATACATTGATGACATCATTGTGTAGGGCAATACAGTAGAAGTTTTTGAGAAAGGGAAGAAAACAATCCAAATTCTTCTGAAAGACAGTTTTGCCATAAAGCAAAATAAGGTGAAGGGACCTGCACAGGAGATCCAGTTTTTAGGAATAAAATGGCAAGATGGATGTCACCACATCCCAATGCATGGTGATCAACAAAATAACAGCAATGTCTTCACTGACTAGTGAAAAGGAAATGTGAGCTTTCTTAGGCATTGTGAGTTTTTAGAGAATGCACATTCCAAATTACAGTCTGATTGTAAGCCCTCTCTATCAAGTGATTTGGAACAAGAATGATTTTAAATGAGTCCCTGAGCAACAACAACCCTTTGAACAACATACAGTAGCCCTTGTGCCAGTCTGGGCAGGATGAGATGTTAAAAATGTGCTCTATACTACAGCCAGGGAAAATGGCCCTACCTGGATTCTGTGGCAGAAAGCACCAGGGGAGACCTGAGGTTGATCCCTAGGGTTTTGGAGTCGGGGATATCGAGGATATGAGACTCACTATACTCCAACTGAAAAGGAGATATTAGCAGCCTATGAAGGAGGTCGAGCTACCTCAGAAGTGGTCAGTGCTGAAATGCAGCTCCTCTTATCATCCTGACTGACAGTGCTGGGTTGGATGTTCAAAGGGAGCATCACGCAACTGATGCTATGTGGAGTTAGTGGGTTGCACTGATGGCACAACGGGCTCAAGTAGGAAGCCCCAGTCACCCAGGAATCTTGGAAGTGATCTTGAACTGGCCAGAAGGCAAAGATTTCGGAATATTGCCAGAGGAGGAGGTGATGCATACTGGAGAGGTCCCACTGTATAATAAACTGCCAGAAAATGAGAAGCAATATGCCCTGTTCACTGATGGGTCCTGTTGTATTGTGGGAAAGCATTAGAGGTGGAAGGCGGTTGTGTGGAGTCCTATATGACAAGTCGCAGAAACTGCAGAAGCAGAGGGTGAACTGAGTCAGATTGCAGAGATGAAAGCCATCCAGCTGCCTTTAGACATAGCTAACCGAGAAAAATGACCAATACTTTATTTCTGTAGTGACTCCTAGACGGTGGCAAATGCTCTGTGGGGATGGTTGCAGCAAAGGAAGCAGGGTAACTGGCAGTGCAGAGGCAAACCCATGTGGGCTGCCACACTGTGGCAAGATATTTCTGCCTGGCTAGTGTCCTGTCCTGCCTGGTGGGGTTGGGGAGAGGTAATCTTTTACAATACTCTGCACGGTTCGCAGGAGAAACCACAGGCTCTCCAGAGCTAGAAAAAGAATAATTAACTTTATTACAAAATTTCCTTAAAACTATGGCGGAAAGAACAAACAGACTAGGCAAATTCTTATTCTTACAAAAGATCCAAAATAGAAGGAGAAATAGAGAAACGAAAGAAAGGAAGAGAGAAAACAAAGAGATAGGATCACCATCCGTGGATCCTGCGACGTCTTCTCAGTCTGTGAATCCAAATCCTCTTAGTTGGTCAGTCAGCCTGCTGAGGTCCAGGATGGAGGACCGTGCCCCACAGCTGAGGGCTGGTCATCTTTTTATGAGGTCAAGGACTCTTGGACTCCTCCTGAACGTGGAGACTCCTTTGCACACCTGCACATGTGCAGTGAGCTCCTTCTGGAACGTTCCAGAGGGTGGTGGGGGTATCAGGGTAGCCCCCAGACCCAGTTCACTGTGTGCTTTGGCCGGGCACGGGCACGGGGTGTCGCTGTCTCCCGGCAGTCTCAGCTGGGCACTTCTCTGCCGTTTCAGGGTACTTAACACAGGGAACCATCCCCCACCTCTGGGGAGCACGACTCACTGCTCTGCCTCCCTGAGATGTGCCCAGCTGAAAACACACTGCCCACCACAAACAAGCATTAAGTCTCCTTCAGCTTCAGTTGTTTTGAGATACCTGATGAAAAGAGGTCCCTTTGACCATCACAGCCAGCTCAGTCAGTAGAGTATGGGACTCTTAATCCCAGGGTTGTGGGTTTGGGCCCCACACTGGGTGCCAAAAAGGACTTGTGTTGTGGTTTAACCCCAGTCAGCATCTAAGCACCACACAGCCGCTCACTCACTTTCTGCCCTGGAGGGATGGGAGAGAGAATCAGAAGGGTAAAAGTGAGAAAACTCATAAGTTGAGATAAAGACAGTTTAATAGGGAAAGTAAAAGCCTCGCACACAAGCAAAACAAAATAAGGAATTAATTCACTACTTCCCATCAGCATGCAGGTGTTCAGCCATCTCCAGGAAAGCAGGGCTTCATCACGTGTAGTGATTACTCGGGAAGACAAATGCCATAATTCTGAACATCCTCTCCTTCCTTCCTCTTCGCTCAGACTTATATGCTGAGCATGACATCGTATGGTATGCAATATCCCTTGGGTCAGTTGGGGTCAGCTGTCCCAACTGTGCCTCCTCCCAACTCCTTGTGCACCCCCACCCTCCTCACTGGCGGGGGCGGGGGGGGCCCCACCCTCCTCACTGGCGGGGCTGTGTGAGGAGCAGAAAAGGCCTTGACTCTCTGTAAGCACTGCTCAGCAATAGCTAAAACATCTCTGTGCTATCAAGACAATTTCCAGCACAAATCCAAAACACAGCCCCATATCAGATACTACAAAGAAAATTAACCCTATCCCAGCCAAAACCAGCACACAGACATAGGGGAAGCTTCTCGCATCTTCTCACAGCATCCACCCATGTAGCCCTCCTGCTACCAAAATTTGCTATGCAAATCCAATATATCCTCACACATCTCTGTAATTTTTTTAAGCAAAGATGAAAGTTTCAGATTGTCTCATTTCTTTTTTTTCAAAACACTAAGAAAGGAAATATGTAAATTCCCAATAATTACTCAGAGCTTTGAATCTTCTGCTATTTTTATAAAACACTCTACTATGGCCAGAGTATCTTTTAATGAAATAGTCTTATGAATCATCCTGTTTTCCTTATGTAACCTTCAAATCAAATTATTGCAGTAGAACTTTTTGAGTGTTCATAACAATCAAAGCTTCAGCTTCTGAGCTCAATTTTTCACAAGTCTTTATTTAACAGTGTAGACATACTCCATGAGTCTAACCTACTCTCAGTCTCCTAAAGAGAGACTGAGACTCTGAGATTGAGACTAGAGACTCTCAGTCTCTCATTTCTTAAATGTGTGAGCTCCACTTTAAAAGCAGCTAAAGGCAATTTCCCTGCTCTTCCAGCAAACAGCACTATTACCTGTTTCTAGGTTATTACCACTTAGCAATTTTGTTTGGAATCTAATTCTAATTTGGAATGCAAATTTATTCTTGGCATTATATACCTTCCCATTCTCATGCCAGCAATGTTGATTTGCTTACATTGGTCTTTTTTCTTCCCTGATGTTAATTTTGCAACTATATTTCAGACAGCAGTTATGTTTTCTCTCCACCTTTGTTTTTCCTGTATTAACAGCACAAGTGGTTTTTGGGCCGTGACAATTTTCTACAATGGAAGAAACGCAGAAAGCACTGAAACTGCTATTGACTGAAATTTCTCCGAAACCAGAAGATCACAGAATCACAGAATGGTTGAGGTTGGAAGGGACCTCTGGCTTTTGCTCCAACCACCGTGCTCAAGCAGGGCCACCTAGAACAGCCTGCCCAGGACCATGTTCAGATAGATTTTTAATATCTCCAAGGAGGGAGACTCCACAACCTTTCTGGGCAACCTGTGCCAAGGCTCAGTCACTGTTGTAGTAAAAAAGTGTTCCCTAATGTTCAGAGGGAACTTTCCTGTGTTTGAGTTTGTGCCCATTGCCTATGTTCCTGTCACTGGGAACCACTGAAAAGATAGTGCCACAAAGATACATCATTGTATGAGGATACTAAGGTGCTCAAAAAAGTAAGCTCTGATCCACAAACACAATGCCAATCTAAGAAAGCAAACCTGTTTTCAGATTTAATACACTGTCTTCAAGAGGGCTTTTTGCATAAATCAGATGTGTATATACTACTGTCTGCTATTTGGTATAGATATTCTCTTACGTCATATTTTTTGATCTTTTTTCTCCATATCATCTTAATAGATCTCTCTAATTTATTCAGAAGTTTCAAAATATGATAGTATATATCAGTCTGAAATCTCTTCTGAAATAGCATGCTATATTATATCCACTTTTTGCATTGCCTGTTATTATTGCTTCAGTACCTTGACTGTTTACTCTGTAAAGAAAACACAGTCAGCTTTTCCATGAAAAACTGTAATCTTGATCTTGCAGAAATGTGGGTGTTATCTTAACATATCTTGGACATTCCCAGTTGCCACAGATTGAACACGGTACAAAGCAGATCCTTGAGGATCTGTGGGACTATGCCCTTACTGGGAAAGGTTAAAAGTTTTTTTAAAATCAGGGACTGTCTTGAAAAATCTAGTAGTTTCAACTGTAAAGTAAGTGGTCAGAACTACAAAAATTTGAAAGTTAAGAGAAAGACAAAAGCATACAGGTATCCATGTGAGCATATACATATCCAGAAATGCGTTCATCTGTTTGCTCGCTGACAAGGAACCATTTGCAGAATTCTGTTATATCAGAATTGTAGCACCATATATGTTACTGCACATGCAGTGTATTTTGCAGAGTGTGCCTCAAACCCCTTTTGTATTATAGGCTGTTTTTCAGGTTTTAGCAAAATTGTGGATGTGAATCAAATGCTGCTGTTTGAAGTTAATGGTATCAAAATTCTATACGAATGAACCAAGGCTATGCATTTAAAACTTCTGAAATGGTGCTAATTCACTTACATACTTTTCTAAAGCCTTTCTTACTGTGTCTTTTGAGAGAGGACATTGCTGATTCCTTTTCAAGCTGTCTTACCAGCTTTGGTTATTATTTTTTTTTCTTACTTTAAACACAGGACAGAGTATGAACTTTACAATTCAGATTTCAGTACAAATATGAACAGATAAATACACCTCTGTGTTGACATTAGCAATACGAACCTTGTGGTGATTGTGTTTGCTTCATGGTGGTTTTTTGGGTCTTGGGAAGTTGGAGGGACTCTCAAGAGTGTCTAAGTAGCATAAGAACAGAAGTTCCTATATGTCCTTTAAGATGTTTCTGAATTGTATTTAGAAACAAAATAACATGGAAATGATATGTGGAAGACCCTTCTAAAAGACCTTATTAGCTGAAGTCTGACATAACACTTCAAAATGTAGGTAATTCCATAGCAATTTATTGATAGCTAACCTCTGTGCACTGAAGTCCCAGTTTCCCCCTAATTTGGATGCATATTGTTGCTTCCTGACTTGCGCTTGCTCAAGTGTTTGTTTTCATGCTTTGCAGACCCTTTCAATGTAACAAAATGGCAAAAAAATAGCATGATAAAGGAAAAGCTGGCACAAAAAAAAGTGAAAGGAATATCGAGTGGAAAGAGGACCGTAGGAGCTGAACAGCAAAGGGTTAGGCAATTGCAGAATATCAATATTAGTATCATTTAGTGGCTTAATTCCCCTTTCTTACCTGCAGTTATTCATGACTTGATCGATTTCTCTAGCCCAGAAATCCAGTAAATATAACATTGCCATTACTAATTACCAGCCACAGGCTTAGTATTAAGTTTGCAAGGCCTCAAGCCTGAAACTTGTCAAGTTTTGTCTGACCTTTTCTTGACCTCGTTGGAGTTTTTTTTTTAACCTGATTTAGCTGAAATAACATTTTTTCTAATCATCAGGTCATCGTGCTTAATTTGTTATAAACATAATTTTTATGTAGATAAAATATATCTCTAACATATATTGAAGTAGCATAGCAAACTAAATGCTTGGTGTGATAGCAAGGGCCTTGAAAGAGGTCACGGCATACAGTATAAATGGGAACAGGCATGGGATGATAAGATGGGAGACATAGGTTCTTACTGGAGGTTGCAAGGCTATGAAAAACTCATCAATCATTAGTGAAAGAAATAGGAGCTGGACAAAACCAGTTATAGAAATAACAAGAGAACAAAACCCAAATATTCAACAGATATTCTTTGATTATGAAAGGATTTTCTAGATGTAGTCTTTCCACACTAAATCAGTTTGTTTCAGTACCTCTTGCTGTGTCCAATTACTCTGCGAGCATGGTATACATAACTTAAAAATGCAATAAGATTATTAGCTGAAGCACAAAATACAACTAGCTTTCTAGGAGCTATGAGGCTAAGCAATAATGTGGAAACCACCCTGATAAGGTAGAGAAAAGGATATTCGCTGACCAGGCACGCATGAGGTGAAGGACTGGCTTTGCTGCTCCCTGGAATGGATCATACACGCTTATGTGTTTGTTCGTTTGTTTGTTTTTAATTTGCAAATATTTTGCAGGCAATTGTCTTGGACTAAAAGCCTATTTTAAGATGGGTAAAATTAGTTGAGATTAATCCCACTGCTTGTTTTGGCTGTCCTTTGGAAATTAGGTTAGAAGCTGGGTACTGAAGATGACTGAATCTTAAAGACATATCCCTCTACTGAAGTCTTCTGAAATATTTGACATTATTGGTGCTCCCAGCTGACACACAGTGGATGTAAGTAGGGCTTAATGCATCATTGTTCTCACAAGAAACAGGTTCATTGAACATTAATTTTTGTTTTTGTAGATCCAAACCTTCCTTTCTACCTCTCTAGCTGGGATCCTAAACATCAGGTCCAAAATAAGCTGGATAGGAATGCTTGAGGACTTATCTTTTTGATGATGTAGCACTTCACTGTAAAAGGTGAAGTTTTGGAGGCATTTCAGGGCTATGAAGGAAGAAGCAGTTTCACAGTGGCTTGGACACATGGAGGAATTGTGGGTTTAGGCCCCTTCTTCACTGGTTATTTCTGTTTTATCCCATAATTGTTTAATGTAAACAACTCTGGGAAACAGACAGAACTCTTATACATCTGGTATAAGTGGAATATAAGTGATTAGCCTTCTGCATCTGTTGTACTCATTAAGCAGCTGCTCCAGAACCTCAGACATCTGTTTGGGGAGCCTTTTTCTAATTTTCTGACTGAATGTGTTCTTACAGATCGTTGTCCTTCAGATGAAAAAGCTTATCTCATTTCCTGATTTTACACCCTGGTATGGGAAAAAGAACATATCTGCTTAACCTTCTTTCTGCTGGGCTAAATAAGTCGAGCTGTCCTAGAATACTCTTACACGAGGAGCTGACCTTCCCCGGGTCAATTTGGTAACCTGTCTTTGTAACAACTCTGCTATGAATTCATTTCCTGTGGACCAAGGTGACCAAAATTATAGAGGTTTCTTTTTTTGTCTCTTTTGCTCTAACTCCTTTATAAAGCCAGGAACCTTGAGTGTGTATTTATGCAGCACCTACTGCAATCTAATCAATTGATGCTGACATAAAATAAAAAGCATCTAACACCATTTATTTAGTATTAATCATGTCATTGCACCTCCTCAGTTCTCCTGCTCCTTTCTATTCTGATTCTCTGAATAATTCTTAGATAGAAAACATTTTTTCCTTTACTATTAATTTTTTTATATAATTTTGTGTAAGAAGACCCAATTTATCTCTTCCTTTTTCATATCTTTTTTGTTCAAGATAATTTTTTCTATTTTTATGAAGAAGTCTGAATTGTTTCCATTTGAAGTGCAAAGACTTGTTACTATTTTTTCCATATTAAATAGGTTTTTTTGTTAGAATTATATCTGCCCTTTGAGTCAATTTTATGATGGACTTAAAAAGTGTGTTCTTTAATACGATGCTCTTCTGGTAATAGAGCAAAGACAAAGTTCAATTGTGTTCATCCTGCCCAGTCTTTATTATCTCTATTACTCTTTAATTTAAAAAAGAAAGATTTATTTGAGGTTCTTTTTAGTAGAAATTAAGAAGGCTTTTTATAGGATTTGGCTGTTCTATTTATGCTATTCCACTGCAGACTTCTTTAACTCTTCTACATAATTTCATGTAAATAATACTTAAATTATGCTAATTAGTTCTAGAACATCAATATGTCAATTGCACAGTAGCTCATGATCAAAAAAAGTTTTCATAATTGATATAATGACTACTAAGTTACACAGAGTATGAAATACCTAGTTATATATTTAGCAAAAAACCCTATACTATAGCAAAAAACCCCAAAATCTAGCTATATATGTAGCCATTGTGGTAAAGCCATTCTTCTTATAATTGGGAAAAAAACCAAACCAAACCAAAACAAAACAAACCCAAAACAAAATAGAAAAATTGTTAGGTTGTCAAAGTAAACATTCAGAAATTAAGAGAACAAAATTTTAGCTTTCCAGTTAATATTTTTTCCCCTTTTTTTCTACTTAAGATTTTGTATTTAAATTATTAAATATTATTTCCACAGTTTTGCAGAGTAAGTGGGAAGAAGGAAGAAATTGAAACTGTTAAATCAAGACAAGAAAGATTTTGGCTAATCTTTGCAAGATGTGTGAAAGATGTCATAGCTGAGAAAATAAAGGGATTTATCTACCTTAACTTGTGCAGGTAAAATTTAGAATAGGAAGACGCTCTTTGATAATGAAGAGAAAACAAACACCTCCAGAAGATTATTCATCTCATCTGAAACAGGTTTGATGAATAATCCTTTGGAGGTGACTATCTCTCTCCATTGATTAGAAATAAAGCTTTGACAATTTGCTTTAACTTCAGCATCTAGTTTAGATTAGATGGATCTCAGCCTAAGAGAGACTACAATATGAACCGGGTAATATTTCAGATTAAACTGATGCTATGTGACTGATTCATACAGATTACTGTAAATCTCTTTAATTCATGCTCATTTAAGACTATCCAGATGAGGTGAGAATGCTGCAGATGTTTTTTCAGTATCATTTCATGCTCTAGGAGGCAGAAGCTAATAAAATATATGACAATCCCAGTCCAACTGTTGTTCTCATGCTGGGGGTATTTTGTGCAAGTGGATGTAGACCTGTGTTACCATGAGGGCTGATGACATAGCCCTCAGACAGATGCTCCAGACAGATGAGAAGACAACAAAGTCTTTAGGAAGAAGAGATTTCAGGGCTAATGCCCTCCAGGTCTGGGATTAATTTTGCATTCAGTGACTCCCCACAGTGTAGTGTTACAGTCCCCTGCAAATTATCATTACTTACAACCTAGTCCTAGAAAACTCTGCCCTCTTCATTCTTCAGGTTCTACAGATTGTGTCCTGTGGACCTTGGTTCTCTAAAGATGCTGTCGTGTGCCTTCGTGTATCACAAATGTAGATCGCACCCGAGTGAAATAGAAGACAAAACTTACAGGAAAGGGCAAGATGGTTACCATTAGAATAAAAACTTGCTAGCGGGTTATACATATCTGGAAACCTTTAACATCCAGTTTTCCACTGCAATTAGTTCTCATCCTATGTGATCAATCAAGTATTTTAAGTTGCTTTGTCCCTAAGATTACACCAATAAATGGGTATATGCCAGCCAAGACAGAATATATGTATAATGCATATATATAATACCTTCAAATCTATATCTAAAAATATATTAGCTGATCTCCTCACAAATCTCAGCCTACCTCCTATCCTAATAATGAAAACTGAAAACATTTGTAAACATACCAATTTTAGATTTGTATCACTACTACAGAAATATAAAGAAAGGTGAGAAATTTGCTATTGCATAGGGAGACAAATAACAGTGATACATGAAATATTTTTTTCCCTCATGTACTCTATACCTCTCATTACTTCAATTTATCATTATGCTTTTTATTTATTTAAATCCAACAGGTTATTCAAACATTCTGCAGATGCTAACAAAATATATACTAATGGATACTTACCCATTTAACACACAGTGACCTTAGGTCTCAGTAGTTCCTTGTTTTTAAACCTAAGCCATGTTTATATTGAGCAAATTCCTGTGCCAGGAAAGGCTGGTCCTTTCCTGTCTCCCCAAAGCCTAATTATCAGCTGAAAGGATGGAGGTTTGTACTGGTTTGGGCTGGGATAGAGTTAATTTTCTTCGTAGTAGCTGGTATGGTGCTATGTCTTGGATTTGTGACCACAACAGTGTTGATAACACAGGGATGTTTTAACTATTGCTGAGCAGTGCTTACACAGACTCAAGACCTTTTCTGCTTCTCACCCCACCCCACCAGCAGGTAGGCTGGGGGTGCAGGAGAAGTTGGGAGGGGACACAGCTGGGACAGCTGACCCTGACTGATCCAAGGGATATCCCATACCATATGATGTCATGCTCAGCATATAAAGCTGGGGAAAGAAGGAGGAAGGAGGGGACATTTGGGGTTATGACATTTGTCTTCCAAAGTCACAGTTATGCATGATGAAGCCCTGCTTGTCTGGACATGGTTGAACACCTGCCTGCCGATGGGCAATAGTGAATGAATTCCTTATTTTGCTTTGCTTTTGCATGTAGCCTATGTTTTTGCTATTAAACTGTCTTTAAGTCAACCCCTGAGTTTTCTCAGTTTTACCCTTCTGACTGTTTCCCCCATCCCACTGAGGGGGAGTGAGTAAGTGGTTGTGTGGGGCTGAGCTGCCTACTGGGGTTTAATCACTAGGTTTTGGTTTAAATCAGACAAATCACAGAATACTAGTCTGGACATATTACCTTCTATAGGGCAACAATTCCTTCAGAAAGTGATAAATATTTGTGGTCTGGATTTTTGGATATTTGGAAGGTCATTCTGCTTGGAAGACTAGAGGATAATAAAAGGATAGAAGTGAGAGCTCTGTGGATGGAAGATGGGAGAGAGAAACTCT
This sequence comes from Cariama cristata, assembly GCF_000690535.1. Classification (NCBI taxonomy): domain Eukaryota; kingdom Metazoa; phylum Chordata; class Aves; order Cariamiformes; family Cariamidae; genus Cariama; species Cariama cristata. The sequence continues at coordinate 28,708 of NW_009637418.1, read as the reverse complement.
TTTTACTAAAAGATCAAAGCAAGACTTTAAACTGGAATTGAGAGATGAAGAGAAACTAAAACATTAAACCAAACTGATATTATCATAAAAAATGTGAAAGATTGTTCAGCCTTGAGAAGAAAGCTGGGGGGATTTGTTGGACAGCTGTTTATGCTAATAAACTGACTGGGAAGAAAAAATAAAGACATTTCACTTTTAGTGGCTTCTCTGACTGGGAAAAGTGAAACCAGCAGAAACTGACAGTGCTATGCTAAGATCCTCTTGGAGTCCCTTTGGTGACCTCTGCAAGATTAACTGCAGGGTTTGTGCTTCATTTAGGAAAGAGTTTTTTTTTTGGGAAAAATAACTTCTTCAGTAATCACTTAATCTATGTATAAGTGTATACACAACACAACGGATTAAAAAGCCCTTTGCAGCTGGGATGGCCTGAAACAATTCTTTTACCATCAAGCATAAGTACCCTGAATTTAGAAAAGAGGACATTGAAGGTTTGCCCTCTGAAGGAAGAGGTAGTTCCTAACACTTATTTGAAAGTGAATGGTCTTGATAGAGGGAGCCATTCCTTATGTTAATCAGCATATTGCTCATTCTGTGCAAGTCTGGCTCTGTTCCTCTGAGACTGAAAGACTGAATGCAAAATCATTTTTCACTCCTCACGACTTTCTTCTCCCTCTTATGAATTCCCACTAGAGTCCCTTGAAGTATCTCTTGACAGTACTTTTAAGTGAATCTTGATCTTGGGATCACTGAGTATCATTTAATGTGATTAGAGCATCTCTTCATACAAAGATATACTTCCACATTACAGATGTGATTTATTTATTTATTTTTAATATATTGTTTTCTCTTCCTTCTTCTCCGGAGATTTTTAGTGTAGGGTTTTGGTTCGGTGTTTTTTCTTCACAAATGTTTATGACTGACCTGGAACTCTGAAACCAAGCCACTAATCCAGGAGAATGTGAGAGATTATTGATTCCTTCAAAAAATTTAACTAATTCAATAAAACAACAATTGAATCTTAAGACTAGATTGTTGTTACGAATGTTACTGATGAATCACTTACCTATTCAAGCCTAGTTTTTAAAAAACTGCAGTATCATCAAAGGTCATACTCTGTGAAGTGGACCTTTCTACTTGATTTGGGTGACTCAAGATGACGGAGAAAATGCAAAATTATATGTCTGAAATTTCGTCCTCTTTATTTGGCTAGGTCAAATGCTAAATGGGATTTGTAATCACAGAAGACCATATGATATTCAAACATGGAAAAAGGCACCATCACTTTGATCCCCTTTTTATGTTCATGTTCCTGCAATTCTGTGATTCCCTCAGGTTACCAGTAACAAATACTTTGCTTACTGGACTGCATCCTCTTGAGAGAAGGAGTTAAGGGAATCTTAACAGATAAGATGTTGTATGGCCCTAGGAATTGAATTAGCAGGTGTGACTCAAAGGTGTGGCTTAATGATTTGTTAACTATTCCGTAAATTAAGTGAAGCAGGAAGTTTTGCAGCTCCTCACAAAGGACAGCCCCCGATAAAGATCGGAAACTTGCCTTAAGGACCTGTTAAAACCTATCCTGAAGCAAGAGCCAGGGAGCAACTGAGTTTACGCAAGAGCAAGAGATTACTAGTGATGATCAAGAGGAGCCATCAGCCTTCATCTCCACGACCCCCCCGACGACCACTACGAGGAGGTACTGCGCAAGCGCAATCGGGAGGAGTCTATGGAAATGACTTCTTGGAACTAATTTCAATACGAAACGGGGATAGGTCATCCATATGTATAGGCGTGTTGGGAAATCTCATGTATATGTAACACTTACCTGTATAAGTTTGAAGCAGGTCGCCAAGTGGGGCGCGCACGACTTTGGTGGGACTACCCCGACCAGCGCCGAATAAGCATACCTACTTTACAGTCTTACAGATTGAGTCCGTTTTCCGCACGTCACTCTGAATGAGGATTCAAGGTAAAATAATTCAGATAGTGAGAAACTGGAGTCCTTATCAATTTACGCAAGGAATATACCAACTTTATTGCTAGAGGTTTTCTTTCTTTTCTTAGTAACTAACCCATGGGACTAGGAAGGACCACCAAGTCTGGTAATAAACCTTACTGCTGAGATTGTCCTTTGAAGTTCCTCCATCATGCCAGTGTGAACTCAGTATTTTCTTACCCTCTGTTTCCAGGATCTGGTTCTGGTTCAAAAACTAACTTTTACATCTGAATAAAATAAGATCCTTCCACCTAAATTGCTGCCCAGTTGTAAATTAAAAGGAAAAGAAAGCAAGAACACCAGTCCTTGCTAGTGAAACCCACTCCTGTGACAAGTTCACACTCCAAGGAGAAATACTGCAATGTTGTATTTGCATCCCTACCTTGGGACTAGCACTTCAGAGCTGTTATGCCAGCACCATTGGTTAGGGAATATCTTGGGTAACTCAGTGGACAGCAAATGGTGAGCACCTAGAAAACCAACAAAACTGGAAAATAAAAGATGGAAAATGAAAGACTAACTGTCTGATTGATAGATGGTGTGCCCACATTGGAGAGCAATCTGTGGGGTGGGAACATTGGCAGAAAGTTGCCAGATATTTCCCCGGGCTGTAAAATAAAATTTTCTTAAGCCAATAATGAAAGGATGAAAGAAATAAAAGAAAAAAAAAATTAATTTATTCAAGGTAAATCCTAGAAAGAAGGAATTACACTTAGTACTTCTGCACTCATACATTATCAAATCAGGAAAGAGGACTGTTCCTATTTCAGCAATCCTGCAGTGTTGTTGATAGGAAGAGTTCATTATATGATTGCTTGCATTTTAGGCTTGCCTTATGCCATTTAGAAGCAGATAACTCCAAAACAATCGACCGATTGATTTACCACCAGGAATTAAGAGACCTGTTTTTCTCCTGTTGTTGAAATGCAAGCTGGTCTTTCCCAAAGAGAAGGAAAAGCAGAAAAAGCTTGGGTTTACCACTTATTTTTGTTTTTTTTCTAAACCAAAATATTAGATAGCTACAGGAATAATCAGTCCTGTGTGTTTCATTTGGATGTTGTTAGGTGTAAGGAGACTGGGATATGCTGATTTGTTGTTTTTTATTATTTGCTGTTTCTGTCAGATCCCTTCACAGGTTGTTTTTGGTGCCTCCTTTATAGAAAGTCACAGTCATGTCTTTTCTTTAAGTTTATATGATTCATTACTTTTGCAATAGGGAAAAGTTTCTTGTCCTTTCTGGAAGCTATTATCTTCTAAGTTCATATACGCCTGTAGGGACAGCATTGTTTATTCTTTTTGTTGTCAATTGTTCAAGTTAACGTGTGATGTATATGTGTTCATATATTTTAAAGGTCTCCCTGGTTGATATTTCCTGATATTTCTTCTTTCTTTAACCAGCATCTGATTATTTCAGAAGAAAGGACAATCATAATTACTCCTGGCAGCTTGCTAAAACAAAGAAATGAAGGCACACAACTAGACAGTTATCTTTCTGAAAAGAAAATTGCTGGATGGGCCAAAAGCAGTTTCATTCTATATTCACCTGAACAAAGAAATTATGAATCTCAATCCTTGGAAAGTCAAAAACTGAACGGAAAATGTTTGTCTGTTTTAGACTGCAGAGAAAAAAAAAAAAAAAGATGTCATCTCCTTGGGGGGAGGAAGGTTTGAAGGGAAATATAACAGAAGAAAATTGTTGATACATACAGGTTTATGTATGACTATAAAAGGTAGTGTATGTGCAATTAAAACACTGTGAGATCAGATGATAGGTGACACAAAGAAAGATATTGGAATCTACCCATTAATGTTAAAAACTACCAAATAATATAAGCAAATATGTCTGTTAATACGTATGCAAGTAAGTATTTGCAGGATCAGAGCAGTCATGAATATTCAGATGATTATCAGATGCTTTGAACTTGTAAATATTTAACTTACTAACTTGTTCTAGTTTCATGTTTTCATTTTCCATAAGCTGTTTGCTGTTCATTACTTGTTTTATGTTATAAAGCAGAAATTTGAGTGATCTATCATGCAATTCAAATAATATTGTATAGAGTCCAAATATTCAATTTATGAACAGTTTATGAGCAACCCACAGAACAATTGCCCTTCTCATAAAGTTTGAATGCCGATGAACAAAAGACATCACAAGCTCTAGGACTAGCTTGTGCATAACAGTACTAAACAATTTAAAAATACTGGCTTCACTAGTACTACTTGACCAGTTTTTGCTGCAAGGAATCTGGCTTGCTTTGTGCAGGAAGAGAACCTATTTCACATATTTTCAGATCGCAATGTTAATTAACGGTGCCTTTTATATTTGGAAGACTGTTTCATTTTTTCCCCTGGAGCACCCTCTATGGAAGAATAAAGCCTCTTCCCCAGTAGGACATACCCCAGAGTCCTACAAGGACAGGTTCTGTTTTGGTGTACATAAGGAACATGGCAAAATTTATGACCTTAGCAAATGATGCGTGGTGATATGTACTGCACAGAATAGTGCCAATGGGGATAAATCTGTATCTGTATACAGGCCAAGAAATAAAAGCAACTCACAGTATAAATAACATTTGAGATATTTAAATGCTTATGAAGGAAGAAAAGTCATAGACTTTAGGTTAGCTCGATCATAAAAAGTTAAATTATGAAAAATGTACATGTGTACAATGGGAAAAGTCACATGTGAGAGGTACCCTTCCTCACCTGGCTCTACAATGATAGCCTTGCCTTGAAAAGCCATGCTATCTATTCTAGAGGGGGAAGTCTCTATACATCAGCCTAGAAACAACACCTGAACAACAGGCAATGTTTCTGTCATTGCAGCAGGGAAAGCTTGAGGTTGAGTACAGATTACCACACAGTCACTGGATGTGTTTTCGTTGCACACAGTTTTAGTGTGGACCTGGTGTGCAAATGTCCAATTACTCCTTGTCTGGGCAGTGCATGTTCCTCAGAAGTAGTTTGTAAGGAGCCCCTGAGATCTCACTGTGGAGGCTCTTGCTCATTCAATTCTGGCAGGAAATTTCTTATATTCTGTTCTTTCTGCACAAGGAATCTGGGTCTTTTATACACCTACCCTAAGACAATTTTGAATCAGTGAGTGTTAACAGACCTGAAAGTAGTGAAGATGATGTGTCTGCAAATAATTCAAAGAAAACAGAAACATTGCTGGGAAGTTGTTCCACCTTCTGAACATGCTACAATCCTTGATAAAGTCTAGTTTAAATATATATTTTTAAATCACATAGTGTGGATAAGTTCCAAAAATAGAGAAAGGTGTAAACAGAAGTGTCAACCAGCACTTCTGGCTCTTGAAAAGACAGCTTGAATTAAAGTGAGAGGCTCTGAGAAGTATAAAGACTGCCCAAGGCGAGAAATGTCAGAATTCATGTCACATGACAGTGCAGCTTGCTGGTACTTGCAAGACCAGTTCTTATCTCATGGGGAAATAAGCTAAAGAATAGAGTGACTTTGATGGAGGTCAGCACAAGATGACCACTTTCTCTGGGAAGTGAGTAGCAACATCAGTGAACCCATAGCCCTGCTGCTGAGTGTGTTTTGGCCTTTAATATGAGACAAAAGAAAATAGGAACAACTGTTAACATTACAAGCATCTGAGAGTGCTTCCAGCTGCAAGGGTCTGAAATAAGTGTGGAAAAAAATATATCACCTGAGACATTGCAGTTCTCATTGCTGTCAGGTACCAGTAAGCTAATGCATCAAATAGGTAAGCAAATTATCAAACCCAATGCACTCTTCAAATCCACATTTATTTTGAAAGACAACTTCTTTCTTTACCAATAAACAAAATCACTAAATATAAGTTTACATCAATTATGTAGACTAACAACAGCTCAGCCAGAATCATATATTTTTTTAGTGAATGTGTGTATAGCCCCTCTTGCACTTCAAAACTAATGGAAGTTATCGAGCCAGATCCTCAGCTAGTATAATTGACTTAGCTACCCTGAATTTGTTTGATCTATGATTATTTGCACAAGCCACATGTCTGTCTCACTGTATAGACGGATGTGGTCTGGGCTAAAAAGCAGATAGTAAGATTCTTGTCTGCTGATTTAACCATTGCTTTCTCATGGATCAGATGATGGTTCTGTGGATCATTCAGGAAAATAAATTCAAAACTTATTTTTATTAGCTTTTGTGCAAGCACTATAACATGTTATTGCTATGACGTTTATAAAAAGGATCTGAGCTAAACTTATCAAGTTTCCCATTGATCTCAATGGGATTTGTAGCCTAGAGGGAAAGAACATAATACTGCATGAAGTGAAAGAAATTAGGGTTTAGATTTTATGCGCCTAAAAATGGATATAGTGTCTTACTAGTTTATTCTGTAAAAGTTGCTAAGAATTTAAAATATCTTCAATGTATTGGTTTTTATTTCTTTTCCTCTGAAGGAAACAGCATTGCAAAATAAGCCTTTTATGGACTGTATGAGGATAACAAAACAGAACAATTATTTGAAATACAATGCGTTGTAATAGTATTTTTGCATGTATACTATCTTTTGCTAAATATCTGTTAGAAGCACTAAGAGATACATTTAAAAAAAAAAAAGAAAAATAAATTATATCATTGTTTTATATCCAGTGTGTTCTATAGCAAATAGTGAGCAAAAGAATTTTCTTTGTACATTTGTTTATTCAGGCTATTATTCCAGTTTCAGCTGTGTGGTACTATTATAGCTGCAGAATGAATTCTAATAGAGTTGTTAGGGCTATCAACTCCAATCTTACAACCTCTTGCATCACATGTAGTTTTATAATTGCTTAATTTAATACAGATAACATTTGTGTTTCACAACTTACATTGGTGGCTTATCCTGAGTACATAATTATTGCATGTATTTTAGGTTGTCGGTTAAAATATACTGCCATAATCATGTCTATCATCAAAAACCAGAGCAACTGAAGATTTTGTACCTGTGCTAGTAAATGTGAGTGACAGGTTTTCAACATGATTTCATTGGTTTTGCTTTGGAATTGTTTTACCCATAGGTACCACAGTGAATTCTTGCTAATAACTCCAGATATGGACTGATAAAATTTAGGTGGTAGAAACTAGACTAAAAAAAGTTTGACCAGAAACAAACAAAATTTATTAGATTAACACAAAACAGGATTACAGGGAAGCTGACTGGAGCTGCGATAAAAAGTAGGAATTCAAGGATGTGAGGAACAAGTGTAATGTGCAAACATGCAAGGTTAGTACTGGAACTTTAAATATTAGATTCCGTTCATAAAGGTAAATAGAAGCAAGAGTTAAGCATGTAGACATCATGTGCATGTCACATACTTCCTCTAGGCTATTTCCTTCTCCACTCAATAAAGACATAAATAAGAGAAGAGAAGAGAAGAGAAGAGAAGAGAAGAGAAGAGAAGAGAGAAAAGAAAAGAAAAGAAAAGAAAAGAAAAGAAAAGAAAAGAAAAGAAAAGAAAAGAAAAGAAAAGAAAAGAAAAGAAAAGAAAAGAAAAGAAAAGAAAAGAAAAGAAAAGAAAAGAAAAGAAAAGAAAAGAAAAGAAAAGAAAAGAAAAGAAAAGAAAAGAAAAGAAAAGAAAAGAAAAGAAAAGAAAAGAAAAGAAAAGAAAAGAAAAGAAAAGAAAAGAAAAGAAAAGAAAAGAAAAGAAAAGAAAAGAAAAGAAAAGAAAAGAAAAGAAAAGAAAAGAAAAAAGAAAAGGGATTTAATGCTGCAAAGTTGCAAAGAAAATGCTAAGGATTGCATAGGAACAACACATTAACCTTTTGCACCCACTCATGAGACATAAACTGGAATCTTCCCCAAAGGACTGGTACATAAATTTGGAAGGCACAAGTGGATCTATTTTAAAAGATTGTGGTAGTGCTGCCATTCATCTTTTAATTAATTCAGTGGGCATTGGAAACAGATATCTTGAGTCTAGATCCTCTTCCAGTTAAATAATTTCAGACCTAGAACGTCCATTACCCAGTGACTAAGATCTTTTGGATAGTCAGGGCATCCTGTATTCCAGCAAATGAATATGAGGCATGGTACAGCAGAAATGGCAAGATTTGTAAACCAAAACCAAAATTTTGGAAGTATCTGTGGTTTAGTGTCTGGAGAATTAATGAAGCCTTCACATGCCTGCTTTCAAGATTACCTGTACCTCTTGCTTGTTTTTTGCGAGAGAGGGTTGGTTTTGTGGTTTTTAGAGATATATTTTATTCAATCATTTTTATTTCAGAAGAAATGTTTAAAAGATACTTAAAAGAGGGACTGGAGCCCTGGCTTCTGAATGGCTGAATGCTCCAACCATTTCAGTACACAGTTGTGTTCCCTCCTTCTCTTTGATCTCATCTGTGGTTTTGTATCAAGGTTGAGATTCAACAGAAGTCTTGAAAAATAGCTCCTAGCCAGAAATGCCTAAAACTTAGTGATTGTGTCTCTCTCCTCTCACATGTGAATGAACTATATGGGAAATACTTCTTTTTTTTTTAGATCTTAGAAGTCCTCAGATCCACATTTTCCACTTTGTCAATGAGAGCTACAACTACCAGCCTTCTGTAGGAAAAGGGAGAAGGTATCATTAGTGTTGCTCCATTGAAGGCAACTGGATTTTGGACCTTGTATGTTTAGACCATTGCATTATCAATGCACATAACCGAATTAGTCTGCAGTATACTTAGTGCAGGAATAGGTGGATTTTATAGCTATGTTAATCAAATTTAGACCAAACAGTAGGGGAAAATACTGAGATTTACCAAAGAATTAGGTGCATACCTGTTTATTTGCTTTGTAATACAGGTATGAATGTATCCTAAAATTTTTGTTCCTGGCCCTTAAATAGTCTTTCGGGACTAATCCCCAGGTGAACTGGTTGTATCGGGTTTGCATGGCAAGGTTTTGGTAGTGGAGGGACTACAGGGGTGACTTCTGTGAGAAGCTGCTAGAAGCTTCCCTGATGTCTGATGGAGCCAGTGCCAGCTGACTCCAAGACAGACCCGCTGCTGGCCAAGGCCAAGCCCATCAGCAACGGTGGTAGTACCTCTGGGATAACACATTTAAGAAGGGGAAAAAAAAAAACCTGCACAGCAGTAGCTGAAGAGAGGAGTGAGAATATGAGAGAAACAACTCTGCAGACCCCCCGGTGAGTGCAGCAGGAGGAGGAGGAGCTGCAGGCCTGGAGCAGAGATTCCCCCCAG
>NW_009637418.1:18764-19084 GCF_000690535.1 Cariama cristata | reverse complement strand
CGGGTGATGAACTGACCCCAACCCCCATTACTCATCCCCCTTTGCCACTGGAAGGGAGGAGGGAGAGAACTTGGGAGTAAAGTTAAACCTGGGAAGAAGGGAAGGGTGTGGAGAAGGTGGTTTTATGATTTGCTTTTATTTCTCATTAACCTACTCTGATTTGATTGGTAATAAACTAAATTAATTTTCCCAAGTCGAACCTGTTTTGCCCATGACAGTAATTGGTGAGTGATCCTTCCCTGTCCTTATCTGGACCCACAAGCCTTTCATTGTATTTTCTGTCTCCTGTTCAGCTGAGCAGGGGAAGTGATAGAGCCGCT
>NW_009637418.1:0-18731 GCF_000690535.1 Cariama cristata | reverse complement strand
CTAATATTGGAAGAATAGCCTCCTTTGGGGTATCTTTTTGTACCTTTTCTCAAACAGATTTTTAACCTTGAAGAACAGATAGGGGGAAGGCTTATACCTGTAGTGTAAAGGAAGAAGAAAATATTTATATATATTTACTCTAATATAAAGGAATTTAAGAACTATATTTACCCTGACGTTTGAGATAGATTTTAGAGTAAGTTACATTTTAAAAATTAATTTCTTTATTTCTTTTTTTATTTTGGTTCAGCTGAGATGCCCATTTCCCATGTGTATTTATAGCCTGACATTGGATATTCTTAACATAAGCAAAGAAATTGCAAATGTTTTAGTCTTAAAAAATGTAATTGGATCTATTTTTGAATCTTAGTTTGACTGTATAGTGCCCAGAGGGAGCCACAGAAATGTTTTCAAATGACCCAAAATAGTATTTCTATTCATAAAAATGTTACAGTTTTACAGTCCAGTATCTCATAGCTCTGCAGGCTAAAAGTGAGTGCAAGTCTCAAGGGGACAATCTTCTTCCCAGTGGAACAAAGTGCTACACTATGGCCCTACAGAACCAAAAGATATAAAACTTCGTTAAGAAAACAAACAAACAAACAAACTAGCAAAGAAGGGAAGAATAACTATAACAAAAATTAGATATGAATTTTACTTATCCTAAGCTTGAAACAGATTCATGTATGGTGGGTGGACAACAGTTTAGGGATTGCTTTTTGGCACAGAGTGAAAGTTCCCTTGACAATGTGGTCACTGTTCTATAAACAAACCATTTGAAGTTTTTAAGGGATCTGACTATAAGAAAAATGCCATCAAGCTAAGCCAATGGGTGATTGCATCTACCAGAAGTGTATACGAGATATACTAGTATACTACAACACATATAAAAGTATCAAGGATGCCATCTGTAAGTAGGTGGTGTGTAACAGTACAGTTTCTGGGATATCACTACATAGACAATAGGAGACATATTATTATCTGGAAAAAAAAAACAATATGTATTTGTCTCATTCCTCTCCCTCCTCCGCTTCTCAGGGACAAATAACATAGGGTAGGCACCTTCTTCTTCACAGCAAATTTCAGCATAACATTAATCTTTAAGGCACCCTGACTCTTGCTCTCGTTTCCCACAAATGTCTTCATCTTGAGCCAGCAACTATTCTGTATACAGTGGATTTTTTTCATTCTGACTCTATTTCCTCCTCTTTACATTTTAATATATAAAATAGTATTGTTTTCTTTCACACCATGTTCAAGTATCTTCTCACAGGCATTTTAAACCTTCTTCTGCATTCAGGCTTTATCTGAACTCTCTGTATCAGTCCTTCCTACTAACTGGATCTCAGACATTGAATGAAGGCAGACCTGGTAGCTTTCAGGAGTCTTAGTGGTAAATGAAAAAAATCAAGTAATGGAACTAAAATGAATGAGAAAAAACCCCCAAAACAACAGACAAACAAACAAACAAACAAACCCTCCATCAAATAAACATGAGATTCAAAGGAGTTTGAGGGAGTAGTTTAAAAACTTAACAAATTTCAATTTTTTAGATAAATCAGGGATAGTCCAAAGGGTATGAAAAAACACTTCACTAAGTAAAGCGTGGGTGTGAGCAGGAAAGAAGACAGCTGGAAGGTAACTTAATTTCTGACAAGTATCTGTTCACTGGAAAACAAGTTAATGTTTTTAATAGTTTCAGCTAATTCTGGTGGAGGAGTTTAACTATGACTCCATAATACGTGAGGAATACAAAACAAGAGACGATTTTAATCTGGAAAAAACAGAATAAACTAAAAAGTGTTAAGGCTTAGGAAAAAACAGTCAAAATTGAAAGGATCTTAAATATTTTATAGACTAATTAATAACTAGTTAGAAAATAAGTCCTTGAGAAAATCTTTTTGGATGAGGGTTAGCTTGACTACCCCGAAAATTGTGCATTAGCTGTTAGAGCACTCTAAAGAATCAGAAGTATTAAGACAGCAAGATACACTGGGTTCACAAAACAGCACATATGGTGGCACATTTCAGTTACATCTGCAAATTAAAAAGACCAGACTACAGTCCAAGCACTGGTACATGGTTGTTTATATTATCAAATTAGTAGCAGAAACATCGATACCATTATGGTCCATGACAATCTAACAGTGTCCTGCAGGTGATTTCATTTGTAATAGACAGCTTGGATGCTACCATACAATGTGGCTGTTCAAACATGAGTCACACCATTCAACTCACCTGAAGAGCTGTCAAATGGGCTCTGGCCTGTTTTATCTGCTACCCTAGGTATAGTATTTCTTATACATAACACAACATAAGACAATGACCCATTTCCAGTCCAGAAATAGGACAAGAACCGTAAAAAAGAAAGTAAAATCTGTGGGAAAGGAGGACACTCCACAGAAATTCCCATGGGAGGAGTGAACATCATTGCATCAGAAGATAAATGGTTTATTATTCTGAATAAAAATAGGAATCTTATTTAATTAATTATTTTCCACATGTGTACAAGCTAGTCAGGACTTTTTGTAGTAGCATTGAAATAAAAATAGTAAACGAAGGAGAGTAAATGGCTAAAATACATTGCTTAGAAAAAGTTTATCCCCACTGTAGGCATATATAAACTATATGTAGAATATATATCATAATGCGTAACGAAACAATTTGTAATGGCAACTCGGCAAGAGTGTCTACACCTAAAGGTTCAGGGATTCAACACAAACAAGGAAAAGTTTGTAAATATTTTCTAGGACTTCAGGAGTCTCTCAAAAGAGTGCAGAACAAAGCTGAGAGTTCATGACCAAGGAGACTCTTTTGCCACTAATACGTAGCCTAGAAAAGTAATGCATCTCTGAGAATCTTAGATGTAATAAGCTAGGTAAGAAAGTGATTACTAATGCTGATCACTATAGGAAAACAAGCCAATTAAAAACATATTAAATGAAGTGTTGACAGAAGTATTGTTATAATAAATAACACAACGAAATTTGTGTCTAATCAAAGTCCCCAAAATTTTGAGATGCTGATGTTAACAGAAAGCTAACTGGCATTGCAGAAACTAACTGAAGAGTCCCACCCTCACTAAGTGCTGTCCCATTTTCTGATGAGAGTTTTGAAACTCCAGAGGCTACCAGTTAACTTTCTTCCAGCTCCCATTTCATGTTTTCCAGACTGGTCGTTGTTCATATTCATGAGCTATGATTATGCAGTAGGTTAGGAATCATGAGGAGCTCAGCTATTCCAAGCCCAGAAGGCACATGGCGATTTTTTTTCCCTGCACCCAAGTAAGCTAACGTTTTGCACAGTATTTTGTTTTGATTTGAGAACTATACTACTTAGTCTCAGAGGTCAACTATGTTGCTTGTTTCCTTTTTTTAGGTAAGTGTGTCCAGTAATCCCCTTTGCTTATCTGAGCTCTGCTTTTTATGAAACTGCCTTCTGTCACACAGAGGTAAGTTATGGCTGATGCCTTAGGCTACAGAAGGCCAAAATATGTTTTGTTGAGTCTATAGGGCACTAGCAGAAGAGCAGCGCCTGTAACCATTACTCCTTTCCATCTGTCCTGTCTTCTTGATGTGTTTGTGAGTCATATTGAAGTCTCAGAATTGCTTGGTGTCTTCAGTCAAAGAAAGTGCTGTCTGGTGTCCAGATGTTACATTTCTTTTTCACTGGAGGAAACTCAGCTAGCTGATCTGGTTGGTATGATCAAGTGCTATAGCTTTCTGTTGAGACAGAAGTTAAAGGAGCAATCAAGTGGAGAAAGAAAAAAAAAAGAAAAAGCCCAATGATTTTGGTATGTTACATTAAAACTAAGCGAATTTTCACAAGGACTGTTTATGTCATTTACTGGGAAAAAAAATGTTATTTTAACATGAGTCCATCTCTAATTTGCTGCTTTTTGTTTTCTCTTTCTCATACATCAATATCTAAACCTACAAAGTCTCTATATTCTTAAACAAACCTGCTGCTTCCTGTTACTATTAGTTCAAGTATCAGTTTGTTCTGTTTCATTTAGAAACTACATTTTGCTTATACTATGCCATTGGCATGGAACACTATTTTCTTCAATTAAATGTGAATTTTACAAATTAGAAAATGTTGACATAAATATTTCTCAATGTATTCCTTTACTTACAGGTGGGACGTTCATTTATTTATTTAGTTTAAATACACATACATACACAGACGCACAGATAGAGTTCCTTCACTGAGATAATGTTATAAAAATGCATTAATAGATAGGCTTGTTATATAATTTTCAATGTTACCTACATGAAATAGAACATTTTTTTCCTGCCTTTCACTCAGTTATTCAAATGTATTAAGTTTATTAAAGAGATATATTACTGGTCTTCAAATCCTTACTTGAATAGCTTAATTTAAAGATACTTTATAGTTTTTTACTTAAAGACAGTATTCCTCAGTTTTCTTGACTGGCATGATAGGGGATTTGATTGATGTAAAATTCCTGGGTTTGTTGGGATTGGGGAGGGATGACTTTGTTTTATCAAGATTTTTGCATATAGATATGTAAGGTATTTAAGGTTTCAGTGGGACTCTGGTTTGTAATGGCAGGCACACTTGTAAAGGTTTAGAGCATTGGACATAATCTTCCTTTTTAACTTCTGTGTTTTTTGAGAGTTTTCCCTGCTTGACATCTTACAGAAAGTAAATACATGTAATAAGTAAATACTTAAATACTCTCTTCAGTAATGAAGACCAATTTAAAGAATGCATTCATAATTCTTTTCAAGTGTTTTCTTTATTCATTCTCCAAATGAGCTGGGAGTCTTAGCTCTCCTTATAATCTAAAGAATGAAACAATCATTTCCAGAGTACAAGTAATTTCTAACTAATGTTTAAAAGAGCTCAATAAATCTCTTATTTTTCTCCTCTGATTGAAAAAATTAAATTTCTGTCTCAGACATAGACACATCTATGCTGTGACCAACTGAAGTTAGGTAAAATTAATTCCACTTCAGATTTTTACAAAAGTTAGGGAAAATGTACAGCATCAAGCTTAAGATGTTCTGTTAATAAAACTGATAACTGCAGCTTCTAACTTCTTTCTGTTGTTAAGGCTAAAATGGTGTGTAGCCTTTGTCATATGGGTCATCCAGTAATCAACCAGAGATTAAAATGATTGATTACTCTCATCTTTGTCTAATAATGATCTGCAAATAATCAGCATCATGGGTCTAAGATTAATAAAGTTAAGAAGACGCTAATTAGATATAGTATTTTGGTGAGTACTGTGTTTGCACAGATTTTGGAGATTTTTCTAATTACCATATAAAATATTAGGGGGAAAATGGCTCTGTAATTTTGTAAGTGGCAGTACACTGAATACTACTTTACAGGTATGTCCTTCACATCATGTGATATCTTGCCATATTTTCAGTTTAGGTGCTTTTATTTTCCACAGTCACATGTAAGGATTGTATTATAAAAGTCATAGTAAGATTCTTGGTTATCTTTTTACAGTTCATAATGAGCATGAAAAGATATCCTTTGAAATGTCTGTCACTGAGGCATAAGTATTCATCAATTGCAGTAAGCCCTGGCTAGCATTCCAAATATGTTTCACCTGCAATATTTTTTAAATCTGGAAGAAATAACCTTCCTTTGTCCAGCACTGTGTAATTTTTTTTATTTCAGTGTTTTTTTTCTCCTTACGGTAATAAGTAAGCAGGTTTTATTTTTCCATCTGGGGAAGTACACCTTAAAAAGTGTTCAGCATTAAGATAAACACAGCATTAAGACCTCAGACTCCTTTTTCTTCTGACATATGTTGTGGACTTAATAATGTAAAAAAACTTAATCAGACAAATCACAGTATAGAATCATTCTCCTTTTCTGTGTACTTTAGTGCAATAGTTGACACATAAGAAATCAGTATGGATCAGTACAAGACATGATACTTACTAAACAAGGAGCCAAAGCCATGCTTTGCTTCTAAATCAGAATTTCCTCTTGTAGAAATACAATTACACAGCGTCATTGCCACAGTACTTTAGATAAAACTACAGTGTTCATAGAATCATAGAATGGTTTGGGACGGAAGGGGGCTTTAAAGTTCATCTACTTCCAACCCCCTTGCCACGGGCAGGGACGGCTTCCACTAGACCACGTTGCTCAAAGCCCCATCCACCCTGGCCCTGAACACTTCCAGGTATGGGGCATCCACAACTTCTCTGGGCAACCTGTTCCAATGTGTCACCATCCTTATTGTAAAAAATTTCTTACTAATATCTAATCTAAATCCACCCTCTTTTAGTTTAACATCATTGCCCCTTGTCCTGTCACTACAGGCCCTAGTAAAAAGTCTTTCTCCGTTGTTCTTATAAGGCCCCTGTAAGTATTGAAACACCACTATCAGGTCCCCCTGGAATCTTCTCTTCTCCAGCCTGAACAACCCTAACTCTCCCTGCCTTTATAAGAGAGGTGCTCTGATCTTCTCCGTGGCCCTCCTCTGGATCTGTTCTAAGAGGTCCATGTCTTTCTCGTATTGAGGACCTCAGGACTGGATGCAGTGCTCCAGGTGGGTTCTCATGAGAGTGGAGTAGAGGGGAAGAATCACCTCCCTCAACCTGCTGGCCACACTTCTTTTTGATGCAACCCAGGATACGACTGGCTTTTGGGGCTGTGAATGTACATTGCTGGGTCATGTCCAATTTTTCATCCACCAGTAAGTATGCCTAAGTCCTTCTTTGAAGGGTTGTTCTCAATCTATTCATCTCCCAGTCTATATTGTTACTAAGGAGTGCCCTGACCCAGGTGTAGGACGTTGTACTTGACCTTGTTGAACTGCATGAGGTTCATCTGGACCCACTCCTCAAGCCTGTCAAGGTCCATCTATATGGCATTGCTTCCTTTAAGTGAATCAACTGTACAACTCAACTTGGTGTCATCTGCAAACTTGTTGAGAGTGCACTCAATCCCACTGTCTATATCATTAGTAAAGGTATTGAACAGTATCAGTCCCAATATGGACCCCTGAGGGACAATGGTGATTTGGAAGTAGAACACATTTCTGCATTCTTATCCTGAATTTCTCTCTGTTTCTTCTGAATATCTTAGAAAGTGGATAAATTTATAACACTGCTCTAGAAATACCCACATTATCACCAAGTGAGCAGGTATGTCTATACGGCATAAAGCCGTGGCAAAGAAAATAGCTTTGTCTCAGAAGCCCGTTGCAACAGGATTAATTAGCTCAGGTGGATTTGTGTTTTGGCATTTCTGATTTTCTTCCAGTTCTACAATTAACAAATCTAGACCTAACTTATGCATCTGTGAACAATGCTCCCTTGTATACTGTTGAGGACACCATAGGTTGCATTAAATTTTACATTTTTTAATATAAATTTTTCTTACATAAAAACTTATATGCTCATCTTGTCCATTGTATGCCAGAAAATCTAATGTTTTTGTTTAGTGTATAAGCTGTATGGCATGCATGAATGTATAAGAAACAGAAAAATTACAGGAAAAATTCTTCTATTTAAATGGCTATTAGAAGACTTTTCTGATTCGTCTTTGTTTTGTTCCCTTCTGCAAGCAGAATATCTTAAATAGTAAGGGCTTCAGTAAATGTGGCGGCTCTGGCAACTTGGTGTCTCTTATAATTTTTCATGATGACAGCTTATAATGACATACACTGTTATGTTGCCAACTCTCATTAGCGTAAGCTAGCAGAACGTTAGTGCTGTCATTTTCTTAAGCTGTCCTGTTTTTGCTATGGCATGGCATTACATCCTTGTTTTAAATCAAACATCTGCTCTTTGTGCCTACAATCAAGCTGAAGAATGCTAGTTGTATAGTGTAGTAAGCAAAAGCCAGTATTTTGCTATTTATTCAGATAAAGAAGTTCATGATGTGAAAAGGATATCTTGTGCTCAGCTTTAACGCCTGTACTAAATCTTTTTTCCAATATTTGAAACTACTTTATTTTATTCAATACTTAGTTGTTTTAATAAATAATGAATTCATTAAGACTTATGAAAAGAAATTGTTCATTAGTCTACATTGTAATACAAATTTTTATTTTAATTTAACCATCTTGCTCTTTTAATTCCATTCATAAAATTCCTATTATAACAATAACTACAACCTGGTTCTTATTAATGTCAAATTGAGTATCTCATTACTTTAACTTATAGGAAATAAGAGAAGTAAAATATGAATATTTTTTCTAATAAGTTATAATCCTAAAATGAATTTTGATTATGTGATTCATTCTTAGGAAATCACATGCAACTTCAATGATTTTATGAAGAAATTACCAGTTAATACTCTTCTTTCTAGAATATTGTCATCTGCCTAAGACTACCAAGGATATGTTTCCTATTCATGTATGGGTAAGACAAATGCTATCTGAAGTGCTTAAGAAAAAAAAAAACACAAAACTTTTAATACAGAAAATATGGATTGCAATTTTTGAAATGTTTCCAGCAAGTGTGTTCTCTATATTAATAGTTATTTAAAAATTTACTAATGTTTGGAATAGATATAATATCAGACATACAGTAAAAGATTTTTAAAACGTCTTGACTTTTTTTTAAAAAGCAGTGAGCCCAGTTTTAAGATCATATTCATATTTCAAATTTAGTATTTCCCTGAAAATACTAGAAGAAATATGATCTCCATGATATGTGCTTTCACAAACAAAACAATAACATATGAGTTATTTGATAACTACACAATCAAGAAAGTGTGTTTCTGGATGAAAAATATGGAATGATCTTGAACTTTTAGGAGGTCTGAGCAGTCAGCAGTAAAAGATCCATATAGCAGAATTAATTTTAGTTCATTGGGGAGCTGTTCACCGATGCTGAATTGCTGAAAAGTGAACTTATATGCATGTGGAAAAAGAACAGTTTCAAATGAGTTTTTAGTAGAATGGCTTTTTGATAGACAGTCATCTTAATATACAAGGCTGTAAACCAAGCACCCTAAATTTAAGCCTTTGTTTTGAATGTCAGAGTTGCTGTATAGATCCATAGTCTATAGATTATTTGCAGAATATTGGGGAAGGAGAAATTTGAGAGAAAGATTTCTGGGGAAAAAAAAAAAGAAAAACTCCCATTTCATTGTTTGGCAAAAAGATTTTTTTTTACTTTTCTTTAGACCTGACCCAAGACAGAGATCAGTGGAAAAAATCACATTTAGATAGACACATAATTCAAAAAAGGTACATTTCAGACCCCAGCTGAGTTCTAGCAACTCATCATATTGCAGCTCTTCTGCATGATATTTTTTTCTCTTTTGGGGAAGAGAGTCATAGAATCCTAGAATATCTCAAGTTGGAAGGGACCTTTAAGGATCATCAAGTCCAACTCCCTGCTCCTCGCAGACTACCTAAAACTAATAACTAAAACCACATGACTAATAGCATCATACAGAAGCCCTTTGAACTCTGACAGACTTGGTGCCGTGACCACTTCCCTGGGGAGCCTGTTCCAGTGACTGACCACCTTCTCGGTGAAGAACTTTTTCCTGATGTCCAACCTGAACTACCCCTGATGCAGCTTCATTCCATTTCCTCGTGTCCTGTCACTGGTCACCAGAGAGAGGAGATCAGCGCCTCACCCTCCACTGCCCCCCTTGAGGAAGCTGTAGACTGTGATGAGGACACCCCTCAGCCTTCTCCAAGGTGAACAAACCAAGTGACCTCAGCTGCTCCTCCTGAGTCTTGCCCTCAAGGCAATGGCATTTCATTCTGACCATTTTGTTTTCTTCTCAATCCCCCTGTGAAAGTGGATCAACTGCTTATGTCCATCTAGAAATGTAGAAAGAGGAAATAGTTTCATCATCCAAATAGTTTCATGGTTACTAAAATGCAAATTTATTCTACAACAGTATGATCTTTATTTTGTCAAATAGGGTGGAAATAATAGACTTCAGTTAAAGAAACTGAGATGCTATGTTTTTTCCTAATCTGTCATTTGGTGAAGTCGATGTATTAATTTATGCTGATTTAGTCTGAGGATGGTTTCTGTGTAAAGTCTCTTTATAACAGTGTGAATAAGTGTTGAATAAATGAAGGTGAAAAATTTATTTCTCAGTCACAGATTGTGGCTGAGTTACTGTTCAGTGAACTAAAGGCAAGAGCAGGAGCCTGGCAGCATTCCACCTCCAAGCCAAGGTGGTGCTGAAGTGTATTTACTTCCCACTTGTGTCCCACTCACTCACTGATAGCAGCAGTGATGCCAACCTTGCAAAAGTCTCTGCAGGAAACTGGAAAGAAAGGGAGCTAAAAGTTGTAATGACTACCATTTTGAACTAAATAGATCTGAAAAGGTTTAAAATGTTAATAAGGCGGCTTTGAAAGATATCAAAATAAAACCAGAAAATACGGTATGACTATAAAGTAACACACAGAATGGGACATGCCAGCAAAACTCTAAAATGTGAAAGCACAGCCAATTGGATTAAATGAAATGAGCGCATTGACTAAAGACCCCACATATATCTCACAGAGTATACTCTACTTGATTTTTATCCTAGAAGATTCAGTTCTTCTAAAAGCTGTTACGGAGTTCTTTCTTTTGACATCACTATCCGATATATAATCATACACATATTCAAAATAAACAATAATTTTAAAAAGTGGGCCTAAGACCAAGGAGGAAAAAATTTCCACCATCAGCACCATATTCTTCTGAGCATGAACCTCAGGATACTGATGACTTGTCATAACTCCCTGGCCTAATTTTTTTGAAGGCCACATCTGTAGACCTTAGGACTCAGAGGACCCTTGGAAATGTAAACATAACACTAGAGAACAAGTCTCCAGTGGATATAATATATTTAGATTTGCATTGTATTACTCACTGTAAGTGCCAACTTCAGTGTAACTATAATAACTCCTTGCTGCATTTTGATTAGACTAATAAAAAATTATTGGTTCCACATATGATGCTATTCTTTTTTAATCTTAACAAGATTTTGAGTGTAACAAGAAAGGAAGGAGAATTTCACTAATGGAGATGCAGGAGCTGTTAGTTCCCTGTTATCACATTTATCACTAAGTTGTCCTATATACACAATAAGGATCTTGTCTTACTCCATCCTTGACACTTATCCTCTCTATAGTATGGTTAGTTTAAGGTTTCTTGAGTTGGTTTACAGAAAGCAACAGCTTATCACCCTTATCAAACCAATAGAGAAGTTCAAACTAATCATCTTACAGCCAGAGCTTTGATTTCTAGGGTGTTGAGCTATACATTAAAACCAGAGTTAAAAAGGATTCTATGGAAGATGGAATGGTTTATGAAAGATAGCTTTTCTTTTCCATTCATATGCTAATTACTTTGCACATATGCATCTGTGTATATCTGAATGAAAATGGGAAAATATTATTTGAGAATGCAAAATTAGCTTCTATCAATAATGGCTTCTCTTTGAATCAGGTCTCTTTAAATTCACTACGTGTATTTCAATTCACAGATCATAAGGGTGAGAATTAGGAATTCTCCTGTCCCTTACTGATCACTCATCAATTCAGTTACTCTGATATTTGTTGTTGTGCAACTTTTAGCCTGAGGAATTATTATGGCCCTGTGCAGCAGCCGCAGAAGCAGATGCTGGATTTGGTTTGGTGGCATGCATCCAAAAAAACTTAAATGCAAAACAAAAATGATTTCTGGCCTATTTCCAGGTGGTCCCACTTTTCCATCTGCTGGAGAGATTTGAATCTACAATCACTTTTTAAAATGTTTTTGGGCCTTTGCGGTCATATTTCTTTTTTAATGCTTGCCTGACTGGCAGCCAAAATTCATTTTGGTAGCTCTCTGAGGTCAGATCACCTTCTCACAGTATTGTTGGGACTCTCCACAAGTAAGATTGAGAAGTATTTTGAGTGGGTGTCTAGTGAACTTGATTGTCATGTATGATAAACATGGCAAGATGTCCAAGGCCACTGTTGGAAAAAAAGTAGCAGAAGCTTCCTCCTTTCAGGAACAATCACACTTGTTCAACAATAATATAGAGTCTTTCCAGACAACTTGACGTGAACACAAAAGTTATGCTTGGAAAAATATTCAAGAAACAGAGAAAGAAATTTTTTTTGCTTCTTAATTAAGACTATAAATCCAAGAAAAACCTTTTAAAAGCTAAATTTTCAGAACTAGTGATTGTATGGAATAAAAATGACTGCCTAGTAACTTGACATTTTTCAACATACTAACAGAAAGAGAGCAACGTTATATCTCCTGTAAATTCCTCAGGACTGTATGTTCAAAATCTCCAAAGGGCCCTGTCACACAAACAGTTTGGCACCATTCATGATGGTCATTAAAACAGACTACATTAAAAAATAATATGTTAAATATGTGAAATAAAATCCTCATTAAATTAAGATAAAACAAAACAAAACTGAGATTTCATTTGACAATTCTATTTGCATCAGTTGTGTCATCTGTTAGTAATTGTTGTTGTCTGCAGTTATTTATGTGTCTTTCCGATGCCATAATCCCAGAACCCTGTATTTCTGCACATCTATACTCAGACATTCAAAGATGAACCTTGTCTCTTAAAACACTGATGCGAGTTATATTTATCAGCAAAGACTTGCCTAGATTTATTGTATATAGAGTAATAAACTGACATGCTTGTTCCAAAAAGCCATTTGTGTATTTATAATTGATTTAAAAACTCCCATGGATTTTTACTTTCTTTAGATTCCTTTGAAAATCTTTCTGCTTGTACTCCAGCCCCTTCTTCAGGTGGTCCCATGACCATTCCTCTAATGTCATCTAGGTAAATTTTTATAATCCATGTCTATAAGGCAGGACTTAATGACACACTATGCTGGAAAAAAGAAGAGGGGGAATTCAGACAGGGAATAAGGAGAAAGGTTTTTCAAATATCAGGTGAATTATCTAGGGCTTAGAATTTTGAAGAATTCTCTCTCCCTTTCAATAGGACTGGATGTTTTCTAAAGAAAGGCCACTATAGCTGTCTTACCAGCTGATGACATCCTCTGTCCTAGATTTTAGGAAGCAGGCAAGACATAGTGTCTTTTTTTTTACTTAATTTGCATTGGTGTTGATGCATATGAATGCACTGATAGCAAAACTACCTATTCTGTTATAGAGCAGATTTACTTTTCTTCAGCATGCACAGCCTGCAACCCACTCATCGCTCCTCAGTGTTGGTTTGTGTAAGGCAGTGTGGTGACAATGAAGTAGAAGTGGTGATCCTCACCTAAAATGCAGAAAGGTTGTGCAAACTATGGTGGCAGAATGCCTCATTAGGAATTATTCACTGTAGGAGTCTCACCTGTACTTACACACAAGAGAGAAAGATAGCTTTTTAAGTACTTCAGTGGCAGTGGCCAGTACAATATGATAATAGCTTGCTTTCATGCTAGAAGGTCTTTGAAAGGCCTGCATTACTGATTTCTGTAATGATATTGTTAGAATCGAAGTTAACCGCTGTGTAACTGCAAGAACTGCAGGGAGATACAGGTCATATGCTGGCAGGTATATAATGGACACACCAGATTCTGTTTGTGACCCCTTACTAATGCAGAATTTAGCCCTGCTACACATTTCAATGTCCTTCTTCTGTACTAATCTGTCTTCCAAATACAGGTTAGCTTTGCAAGTTGTAAACTTTGTTTCTCTTACAACTGATAAAGCATCTGCACAGGAAGATTTCTCTACTTCTGCCACATTCATAAAGAAAAAAATGTATGAAAACATTCTTCCTACCCTGCCGCAAGAGACCATTTGTCCTTCAGAATATCTCAGAGGAATAGTCATAAGGAAATGTAAGTGCCTAATATGTCTTAAGTTGTACTATACATTGCTAAATACTTCCCTTGCCGATTGTACTCATTAGAGAAGCTCTTAATGTTATTAAAATAGGGAGAACTCTTCACAGATACAATTTTTCTGTACTGTCCTTTTGTTCCCCCTGGAATTGGTACTCTTCTAATTTATGGCCAGCTAGACTATTCTTGACTGTCTGCCATTTCTACTGCCTTTGTAATGCCTTAAATGATTTCCCAAATACTTTTTTCTAAGGGTTAACTAATAACCTCTATTTGCTCAAGGGACATGAATGTTTGGATTTCTAGAATATGTATGGTCTTCTTTATTCTCTCTTTTTATTGCAGGGATAACAATAACAGTGTCAACAGTTTCACATCCAACAGGTAACTAAACTCTTTCATTCACTCTTCTCCCTCATGACATCAGTGAAAGGGGAACAGGTGGTGACAGACTCACAGAATCACATTGTACCAATTTTGGCTAGGGTGGAGTTAATTTTCTTCATAGTATGGGGCTATGGGGCTATGTTTTGGATTTGTGACCAAAACAGCATTTATAATACACCGATGTTTTAGCTATTGCTGAGCAGTGCTTACACAGAGTCAAGGCCTTTTCTGCTTCCCACCCGACCCCGCCAGCAAGTAGGCTGGGGGTGCATGAGAAGTTGGGAGGGGACACAGCCAGGACAGGTGATGCCAACTGACCAAAGAGATATTCTATACCACATGACATCATGCTCAGCATTAAAAGCTGGGGGAAGAAGGAGGAAGGATGAGATGTTTGGGTTATGACCTTTGTCTTCCCAAGTCACTGCTACACGTGATGGAGCCCTGCTTTCCTGGAGATGGCTGAACACCTGCGGGTCGATGGGAAGTGATGAATGAATTCCTTCTTTCGCTTTGCTTGTGCATACAGCTTTTTCTTTAGCTGTTAAGCTGTCTTTATCTCAACCCATGTGTTTTTCTTGCTTTTACCTTTCCTATTATCTTCCTAGTCCTTCTTTGGGGAACTAAGCGAGTGGCTGTGTGGGGCTTAGCTGCCTACCAGAGTTAAATCACAACATACATAAATCAATAATGTCTATGCAAAGACCTCACAGACACAAAAGCCTGAGCCCTGTGCTACAAGGAATAAGCCACAGGTAGAGATCACACTGAAGGAAGCACTAGGGACAATGACAAGGAAGGCAGGAGGCATGTGCCTTCTGGCAGCAGAGAGTGGACTCATTCTCCACCTGCATATCTGCAGCTTCAGAAAAGATATATTACCCTAGCAATAGGTGAGGAGGAACAGCTCTTAGAATGGAAGCACGAGTGTCAACTGAGGCTGAAATGTGTCTACACCAAACATGGTGGCAGATGATAGTGACTCTAGACTATGTCCTGCAGGGGATGGGACCAACCATCTGCCAACCTGACTTGATGTGCTAGGAGCTTTGCTGTTTGGTGGATACTCAGATGTGGGATGCTGCTGAGAGATTGCTAAGGCTTTTCCAGTCTTCAGACTATTAGATCTTACTGCTCACAATATGCCCTTGCAGCAAAGGTCAACAACATCCTCAGCTGCATTAGCAAGAGCACAGCCACCAGGTCAAGAAAAATTACTCTTTCTGTCTATTCAGCACTGGACTACTGCATTAAGTGCTGGGTTTCCTAGTACGCAAAAAACATCGACACACTGGAATGAGTCCAGCAGAGACCACCTAGATCGTCAGGGATCATATAAGGAGGTGCTAATATAATTGTGTTTGTGCCGACTGGAGAAGAGAAAGCTAATAGAAGGTCTCATTGCCATCTACAGCTACCTAATATGAGGATGTAAAGAAAACAAAACGGGACTCCTCTCAAAGATTCAGTGATAGGACACAAGCTGGAACACTTAAAAATCTGACTACATATTGGAAAATACTTCTTTGTCATGTGGGTGATCAAGCCCAGGAACAGACTGTCCAGAGAAGCTATGGAAATTACATGATTGGAGATATTCAAAGCTCCAACTCAGACAAGGCCCTAAAGACGTTAGCCTAATTGGACCATATTTGAAGAGGGCATTAGAATTGATGACCTCTAGATGCCCTTTCCAAGCCAAATTATTGTGTGACTCTATGATTCCACTTGCTGGTTTCCAAATTATACATCACTTACAGCTATTCCCCCAAAAATCATATCTTACGTTGGAGGATGTCTCTGTGTGAGTCTAGGTGGCAGTTGCATTGACTGTATAATGGTGCTGCATTACAATTAAGTCAACTAGTTGTTCAGCTCTTAGTCTGAAAAACAGTTTCCGTATGTCTTGTGGGAAGTATCGTGTGGCTTCAATGTGGAAGTCAAAATTTATTATTTTGTTATCTTGTAGACGAGAATGAATGAGCACACAGAATACACTGTGTGCTTAAATTAAAACAGCCTAATCTGATTATGTATCTAGTATAAAAGTTTTAGTCTGCAGGTTTTGTTACATCCTAGTTGAAACTAATAGTGACACCCTCCTAATTCACTTAACAGACAAGCTGCTTAAAGCATGTATGGAATGGCTTCTTTTTAACCATATTGAGGGAGTTGTCCTTTAATATTGTGAGTTTTGTGTTCAATGGGTAAAAAACATCTCAAATTAGGAACCTCATACAAAGGCAGATGTTCTTCTCACAGGGCTACTCAAGTCAGAAAAAAACCTAAGAATAATGTGCACAAATGAATTTTTAATTAGGATTTTCTCTTTTACATGCATGGCTAAATCCTACTAATACTATGAATTAAACTGTGCTACCCCTTTCTAGCTACATATAAAAATAAGAATGTTCCAAAACGCAATCTATTATTTCCCCTTTTTCAGATATTAACCTTATCATATTATATATCATTATATATATAAACATATTTGTATATACATAAATGTATAATATATATTAAACAAATAATTCCCAAGTGTTTTCTTTTAAACATAACACCCATTGGTGACTTGGAGACCAATAAAGAAATAATATCAAATTAGTTTATTTGATACTAAATGTCTCAAAAAATAGGATAGTAAGCTCTTATAGAACAGTTTTCCTGGAGGTAAAATGGACTTAAGTGTTATTTCTGGAACAGTATTATCTCTATACCATTTTTAGTATCACCTAGAGATCATGCAAGTCTCATCCTAACCTACTTTCTGCTAAATAAATATGCCCCAGGATGCTACTAATACATAAATGGGAAGTGAACTTCACCGTCATGATGACCCTATATCTCAGCAAAGTGCTTATATTTGTAATGATTGCAAATTGTTCCCTAAAAAGACATATTTTTATGAAACCTAGTCTTAAATCTCTTTATCCAGAGAAAATGTTGGATTCATACTTGTTTCGTCTGATGTTGCTTTGCATATTATCATTTGGCATGATTCTGTCCTAGCAAAGTCCAGGTTTGGAGATAGAAGGACTGTTACAGTTTTGATCTCACATAAATAAGAATTAGATCCATACAAACCACTAAGCATGCTGTTTCCTTTCTAACTAGTATAGTAACTGCAGTACATCCTCACAATATTTTAGGATTTACACCTAATCTGGAATTTGGTATCACCCATAGAAAACAAACATTTTTTCACGAACTGCCTAAAACTGAAACTGTTGCAAGGCTTGACCTGAAAGTTCTAGAAGAGGGAGAAATAGCATTAAATGTTATTGAGTAGTCCTCATGGGAATGTGTTAAGTAGTTCACTGAACAGAGCGTTCTTAAGTTTTACTAGGTGAGTTTGGCATGGAAAGATTCCATTTCAGACTGTGATGCCTTTATTCATATGTCTAAGTATAGGTGTCTACAAGTGATCCAGTTTTCAGTTTCCCAGTTTGGTTACTGAAGATCCTGTCTGTTCAGCTGGTAGTGGCTGATGACAGATCCAGCTCTTGGCCATGCAGAGGAGATGGTGACCTGAGTCTCATTAGGCTCCACACTCAAAACTGACCGAAAAAAACAACCACCATGTTAGATGTTAAGCTTACTTTTAGGCATAACAGGCTCAATTTAGTAGCTAACATTTAGATTATCAGAATAGTTGAAGTTACCCTAGAATACCCCATCTGTCCTACAGATGCTGCTAGAGAGGCAAAAAGTCAATAAAACAAGATAGTAAAAAATGTTTCTGTAAATACATTAGTAACAAAATGAGGGCTAAGAAGAATCTCCATCCTTTGCCAGGTGCAGGGGGAAAACATAGTGGCAAAGGATGAGGAAAAGGCTGAGGTATTTAATGCCTTCTTTACCTCAGTCTTTAATAGTAAGACTAGTTGTTTGCATGTACCCAGGCCCTTGAGTTGGAAGACAGGAATGGGGAGTAGAATGAGGCCCCCATAATCCAAGGGGAAATATTAGTGACCTGCTATACCACTTGGACACACACAAGTCTATGGGGCTGGATGGGATCCACTGATGGGTACTGGAGGAGCAGGCGGAAGTGCTCACCAAGACACTTTCAATCACTTATCAGCAGCCCTGGCTAACTGGGGAAGTCCCAGTTGACTGGAGGTTAACAAACATGATGCCTATCTACAAGAAGGACCAGGTGGAGGATCCAGGGAACTACAGACCTGTCAGTCTGACCTCAGTGCCGAGGAAGGTTATGGAGCAGAACATCTGGAGTGCCATTGCAGGGCATGTACAAGACAACCAGGTGATCAGGCCCAGTCAGCATGGATTTGCGAAAGGCGGGTCATCCTTGACTAACCTGATCTCCTTCTATGACAAGGTGACCTGCTTAGTGGATGAGGGACAGGCTGTGGATGTGGTCTGCCTAGACTTTAGTAAAGCCTTTGACACTGTCTTCCACGGCATTCTTCAGGAGAAACTGGCTGTTCATAGCTTGGACAGGCATAATCTTCACTGGGTCGAAACTGGTTGGATGTCTGGGCCTAAAGATTTGTGGTGAACAGAGTTCAATTCTGTTGGTGGCCAGTCACAAGTGGTGTTC
>NW_009637417.1:0-5828 GCF_000690535.1 Cariama cristata | reverse complement strand
CGCTTCAGCTCTTTCATTAAATCCTTTGCTTTATGGCCCTAACGAAGGAGCTGGGAGTTTGGGGAGGGGTGTGGGGGGGTGGTCTTCACGTTTGCTGTTATTATTGCAGTGCTCCCCCCCTGCTGCATTTAGGGGCTGGGGGTCTGGATGGAGCTGCCTGGTAAACCCAGCTCCTCTTGAGGGTTTCTGCGTCCTGAGGAAGGGGACAGGAGCCGCGTGGATTCACCCCGTCAGTCAGTCACAGAATGGATTTGGTCGGAAGAGACCCCTGGGATCATCGGGTCCCACCTGAGTCCCCGCGCCTCACCTTGCGTTTCTAACAGGATGCTGTTAATAGCCAATATTTTTCAGTGGAGAAGTGCAGTTTTCAGCCTCCACCCCTCTGCACAAAGCCAAATCTATTTCTTGCAGTAATTTTTGCTTTGACTCGCTTAGCAGTTACTCGACATTTAGGATTTAATCAGCCCATCTGGTCAGAGCATATTCATACAGCTCCATATTATGCTGGCCTGATACGTAATGGTGGACAGCCTGCCTGGCTGCCTTCTCCTACAATAACTCCTGAATTATTTTCTGACCTCAAAAACAACCTACGTGGAACATTCAATGCTTTTTGCTCAGCAGTTAGCTCGCCTTCTCTCCCCAGATAGTTCTCACTGTGCTGAGCTAGGTTGGAACTGGGAGGAGAATTTTTTTTTTTATGGTCTGATTGTATTATTTGCTTCCAAGACATTGGGCAACCCCTTTTCCCAGTTCTCCCCCAGATTCCTCTCAAAGTGAAGCGTTCAGGTGGCTTCACAGATTCGGGTTTTTGCTGATGGATTTGATTTTCCTGCTCCCACTCAATGAAAGGGGGATGTACAGAAACAAATGTTAATGATTTACCTCTGTGCCATTGCCTTGGACAAGGTTTACCAAAACATCCTCAGCTACTCGCTGCGGGAGGTATTTGTTGTGTCCAGCGGTTAATGTCACCAGGAGAGCTATTTCCACACTGTTTCTGTGAGTTGCCTCCACAAGATAGTGAGTCAGGCAGTCTTGGGTGGGTATTACAAGGGGTATTTGCCCTGGCATTGATGTTCCTGCAATATCACAGCCTCCCGGATCAGACCCCGGTTGGGAGCTCCCACCTCTGGAAAGCTGGACTCTTCTCTCAGATGCATTGCTGCTCCCAGAAGGGTTTCTCAGCACCCAGCTGCTCAGTATGCAATTGGGTGCTGAGTTTGTAGTTCAGTTTAGGGTTATGCTCATTTACAGGGCTTGTCTAAGTGTCATTACCCTCATCAGTTAATGTGTGGATGCTTACTCCAGAATATGAATACTTCAACGCGTGTCCACCGTGGCATGCTGAAGAGTGAGTAGAGATGCCTTCACGGATTCGGGTTGCTTGACTACCAGAAGCCAAAGAGCTGCTCGCCCACGCAGCAGAGCCGTGAGCTAATGCCCAGGACTCTCAAAAGACAGACACATGGAGAACTGCCAGGGGTTCAGGAATGCAAACCTTTATTTTCCATAAGCCACGACACGGTACGAGGATGAGACTTCCCATGTCTGGGTGGAAGAGGTGCGGTGTTAGGAAAACCTGCCAGCTCGCTCCTGTTGCAGCCCTGGCATCGTATCGGCACTCGGTTCTTGCCATAGGCCAAGCTACCTTACGGTCGGCTCTCCTGGCTGCTCCTACCTCAGCTTTTTTGTCTGGCAGAGACCTTCCTCCTTGCCTTGACATTACTCTGGACATCCCAAATCAGGAGCTGCTCTCCCCGGGCTCAGGTGCATCCCTGCGCCGCAAGGCAGCAGTGCCACCTCGGGGCACTGCCCACAATTGGGAAGTCTGCTAAAAACATGGGTCAGCGTTCACAGTTTTGCACTCCTACGGTGCCATTGGATTTGTGCTAACAGGAGAGCTTTCCAAAACTTAACCTACCTACTGTGCTTTCTCCAGCTTACTTCTTGTGCTGCTTTAGAAACTCTATTCCAAAACCCCTCTCCCAGCACCCCGGCTGCCATTTGGCATCAGCCGGTGAGGACTCGTGCCATCTTTGTTTCCCCGAGAGTACGAGTCTGCCCTTTGGTGAAGTGCACAGCTGCGGACAGCTCTGCTTCCTCCTATCTCTGGGTTTGCTCTGAGAACAGGGCTGCTGTGGCTCTTTCGGTTATTTAATACTTTGCACTTAAACCAGTCTCGATACGTTCCCTTAATTGCCACCTGGCTAGGCAGCAGCTGTCGTTGTGAATAAAGTCTCTGTTACTAGCAGCAAGGGCAAATATTGTGCTGGAAGTTTAGAAGCTAAGTGGCTGTGAGCGCTGGCTTACACTCGTGTCTGGGGCTGCCGTGGAGGCTGAGGTTTTCCTTTTATACGTGTTCGCAAGTATTTTATGTGGGGTTAGTACTGGTACTTGATAGCAAACCAGCACATCTGAATAACAGTGCTCAAAATAACCACAACTGTGAATCTTTGTTAAAAGCCCCCTTCTGTGTTATACCGATACAGACTGTTATACAAACAGCGAATTGTGTGGTTTATCATTTGGATGCCATCGATAAGCATTCAGAAGGCCGAACAAAGCAGATTTCTTCCCTAGAACCAGATATTTCCCCTGCTCCTTAACAGCCCACCGGCAGAGGCACGATGGGCAGTGCTACATAATCCTCACCAGTATCCCTTCAGCAGCTCCAGAGGAACCCAGGCATGAAGTCTACTCCTTAAAGCTGCTTTTTTCATTTTGAAAGTAGTAGCATCAAGACAATCAGGAAAAGCCTAGAGCCTTTTCCTATGTTTAAGCTCTGTTGGGCCTCTTCTTCAACAGCAGACATTAAACATTTAATTCTTGCACACTTAGACAAGCAAAAAACCCGTGCTGACAGAACACCTACTGTCCAGCCTTCGCTCATCTCATCCAAGCTATGCCAAGCCTCAGGAGTGTGGTCTTGATAAAATACCACGGTGCTTACAGAAGGAAAAATGTCCCAAACTTAAACGAGATTATTGCCTGTGACCAGTTCTAGGAAAGGGCAGCGGCCACCGCTACTTCCAGCCGCAGTACCTGGCACAAACTGCTCCGAGTTTCTCGTCTCGCACTTTCCAGCTGGGACCAGAGTGAAGCCAACGACTCCTGGTCAGCTGCATTGGCTGGGCAGCTGTGTGGACACACAGATTCATACAGGAAAACTTGCTGTATTTCTTTTTATTGTAATAGAAAAAAACCCACAAATAAATCAAAACATCACTTTCTGCCTAAAGACATTATTAACATTTTTTAAATGGCACAGGGGAACCCCAGCAACACAAGACAGAATAGCAGGTGTGGGCAAAAGGGTTCTGTTCCCTTTCAGGAGTTCACTTTCCCTGCCCCGTTGTCAATCAGCTGGCTGAATCATCACCTATATACACCTACATACGCTTCTCAGTCTAGTTTATAGTCCTATGAGTAGGTACGGCTGGGTGGAATGTTGGGGGCACAGTCCTGCAATTTACACATAACCATCGGTGGAGAAAATGGGTTTCCTACGAGGCCTATGGGGTACAGGGGTCTCATTACCCAGGAAGACCAAGCAAAAAGGATTCCCTCCTACAGTTCTTTCACCACGCAACACAGAGTGGGTCCCAAGCCCAGGAGCCCCTCAGGGCAAACAGTACACGGCCAAGAGAAATTTTACCCAGTGACCTTAAAGTAGCAGCATTATCTCTGCAAAGGGGCTGCTCAGGAAGGGAAAAGGCAGATTGCAAAATGCCCGGGACAAACATCTTCCTTTTCTTTCCTGCCTCCGGAAAGGATGTAAAAGGTCCTGAAGTAGGCAGCCAAGCAGAAACCAGGCTCCAGACCTCGAAAGTGGTGGATATACAAAGGATAACTTCATTGTGCAAGAGTCAGGGGTAGAAACCGTGGCACCAGTGCTTTCACCGCAGGCAGCTACGGCTGAAGCGTTAAGTTTGCTGCAAGAGAAGCAACCAGAGCTGTGCTGTGTGCAGGTACCAAACAGACATACCTGGATGTTGGGCTGCACTGTAGCAGCTTGAGTATACCTGTTCAACTGAGGAAACGCCAAGATCTCCAACATGCTACAGCATTTTGTGGCACAGTCATGTCCATGTTCAGATGAAAGACTGGTTACTCTTCACAGAATAGGTATGGGAAAAGATTGGAG
Source organism: Cariama cristata (assembly GCF_000690535.1). Lineage (NCBI taxonomy): Eukaryota > Metazoa > Chordata > Aves > Cariamiformes > Cariamidae > Cariama > Cariama cristata. The sequence continues at coordinate 1,681 of NW_009637417.1, read as the reverse complement.
AGGCTATACGTACTGAACAGGAAAACTAAGCTATGGCTTAGCAGAAGACAAACACTTACCAATCCTTCCTCCAGGAGCACCAAAAGGCATTCGTAAATGATTTATTACGGAATGCTTTCTGCAAACAGGACATTTTGATGGGGAAAGATTGAAAGCTTTTGTATAAACCGATCTGTACTAACTGCTACACCTGTCTCCGAGTCCAGTCCATCAAATGAAATGCTTAAGGAGAAGTTGATGGCACAAGCAGAGAATGACCCAATCCTTCCTCCAGGAGCACCAAAAGGCATTCGTAAATGATTTATTACGGAATGCTTTCTGCAAACAGGACATTTTGATGGGGAAAGATTGAAAGCTTTTGTATAAACCGATCTGTACTAACTGCTACACCTGTCTCCGAGTCCAGTCCATCAAATGAAATGCTTAAGGAGAAGTTGATGGCACAAGCAGAGAATGACAAAGAAAAAAAAAAAAAATAATCTGGGCTGCAAGGGCCACTGCTGTGCACTGTGAGCAGGTACACCCAAAACCGCGGAATGGGCTGACAGTACCCCGTTCCCACCGGTGTAGTGACTCCACAAGGTGCAGGGCAACAGAGTATTTGACAAAGGAACGAAACTGCAGTTTTCCTCCATTCCATCTCCTCAAAAACACGAACCACTGTAGTCCACACTGAGTTACAGCACGAGGAACTTATCAAACTGTATTATTCTGGGAGAAAGAGCCCAGCAGAGGAAAGACATCTTCTTTAGGTATGCAGGAAGTTTCCAGTGCAGGAAGTTTGATGTGGGAAACAGAACAGGCGATAGATCAAGCAGGATCCTGCAAACATCAAAGACCAGTGCATCTTGTTCCTCCTCCTGCTGTTCGGATGAGAAATCTACAAGAATGTGATAAACTAACCGAGAGTATTGAGCAGTGTAACAGAGAACCAAAGAGGTGGTTATGTCAATATGCCCTGTGATTGGACCCTTCTGCTGTTTCTTGTAATGCATGTAAGGGAGAGTTAAGAAGCAATAAAGGATTCTGATGCTGATTCTGGTTAAGCACATCAGGGTCCGTGAAATCATTCACCACAGTTTGAGATGCAGGACTGAACTTGCAGCACTACTTTTCACAACAAAGCACTGGACAAAGGGCTATACATTTGCATAGATGCTTTTTCAGCAGCATCTGGGATTTGCAATCCCCATTTATGGAGCATCAACAATGTTTTAGGGTTTGTCCGAAGTCTTTGTATTCCTTCCTAAATGTAACTGCTACAAAATTCTTCAGGAAAATGGTGTATATACATGCATGAAAAGAAATCAGCGGGCCTATTCTTTCACTCCCCTGATCTTTTTCCCCTGCAAATAATTGCAAAGCTCTAGGAACCTTAAACTAGAGGATGCTGTATTGGTACAATCTAATGTCAATCTAAGGACAGGACTGCTTCTGCATGTACCCCAATAAACTCAATTGTTCCACAGAAAAGCTTAATTTTACTCTTTCTCATTTTCTTTACTTTTGGGGAGACCTACCACCTGTTTTTCTTACACTTAAGCAGTGTGTGCTTGACTGCTTTGGAAAGGACAGCAATATCAAAGAAAGTTGAAACTCCTACCGTGCCTGCAACTAGATACTGAAAGCAGAATTGGTCCATCTTTTATGATCATGCAGTTGCCATGCTATTCCTGCCTTA
>NW_009637416.1:20716-50881 GCF_000690535.1 Cariama cristata | reverse complement strand
GCCCTCGAACGCCGGCAGCCGGGAGCCAGAGCAACCCACTGCCTCTGCCCCGCTCGCAGGCTGACCGCAGGGCTCGAGGACCTGCCTTAAGGACGCTTAAAACTACACACCTGGGTCATCTGTATGTACGCACAGATACGCACACACGTATATATTCACTCGTATCTTCCCTGTGTCGCACGTTTTAGGTTGCATGCCTACAAACAGGAGGTACCGAAAAATCGAAAAGCTCAGGTTTGCTGACCCGTACCCGTACCCATCGCACGCTCTCAAGCCTTTGCCTGAAGTGTCTGCCGCAACGGGAAGACCGGCCCGGGATCAGCCCTGTCCCCACACACGGTCCTGCGGAGGGTTCTAGAAGTCTAGGTAAGAGTTAGGTGGACAACTATGAATAAAACAAGGTTTTTGTAAAAATTTCTGAGGAAAATGAAATGTCTGCAGCTGTCATCCAGAGGGACTTTAAGGAAGGCTGCAGGTTTGCAGACTTAAACAACAGGAACCAACAGCATTAATAGATTGTTGGCTTGCCTCCTTCCACCACTGACTCGAACCCCAGGTCTACTGCGAACAGTCCTCTAGCTCAAGCTACATCTCCTGTCCTTACCAGTTAACTTCAGTCACCGCTGGGCTTCGGCATTACCCACACATGCACACTCTGTCCTCGATAACTGCATGTATCAGCATGGCGAGAGGGAGGGCAGTTGTTCTGCACTGGGAACACTTGCTCCCTGCCCAGTGAGCGCTCTACAACCCTACAGAAGTCTTAAAGATACCCAACAACCTAAAATACCAAAAATGTTTGAAAACATCTGGGTTAGGGAAACACTTCTGCTCGCATAACACATCGCCCTCTGGCACACCAGACTGCGGGACCGATGTGCCCGGCGCTGGAAACATCCCTCGCCCGCCCGACAAGGGGAGGCAGGAGATGCCGGAGGACGGAGGGCTGCAGGAGAGGGAGGGGAGGAACCAGGGGAGCGTCCAGCCCAAGCACGGACCCAGCCCTGAGGGTTTCAATGTCCGGCAGCAGCCCACGCTCAGAGTTTTATGAGCCTTCTTTGAGACAGATGAGCAGTCTCTGGTGGCTTTCCCCTCTGTTGTACAAAAGGGCCGGCAGTGCAAGGCTCCGTTGGTTTCTTTCGCATCAAAGAAACAGATCCAGGACAGTTATCTTGCTGGAGGGGGGGTCCCCCGTGACAGAGCATTATTCCCTGTGGGATGCGAGGTGGGGCGGCAGCATGCCCGCACCCCCAGCTGCTCCGGCCTGCTTACCTCCCCATAAAATCAGCGGCAGCGTGATGGCTAACCATTATGCGTTGGGAAGGCATCCGTTGTTGTCACTGGTGACAATACTTGGGTCTGACTGCACCTGCTGCGGCCCTGATTAGATTGCGTTTAATGGCAGGCTGCTCGGGGAGATTACAAGCACGTCGTGGGCATCGGCTCCTCCAGCACCTGCACGCATTGTCTGCGGGGGCTAATCCACCGTTTCAGACCGGGGGTATCTTGCCTCTTTGTCCCTTCACCTCTCAGAAACCTCCGTCGCAGGAGTTAGCTCCCACGCACCCGCTGCTCCCTCACCAGCGCCTGCCTACTCCACGGGCTCAGCACCTGCGGCTCCGTTCCGCCCAGGACCTCGCCATGCTGCCGTCGCCCCCCTGCCAGCACGGCCGAGGAGGCGGATCTGACTGGGGGGCAGGCAGGGGATGCAGTCACCCTCGGGGCACAGCAGCCCCAAGGAAACTCTCGGAGGTTTTGCCTGCACATAAAGACCTCCTTTTCACAGTGTTTTAGTGGAACTGAGGTTCTCAAAAACGCTGCTTACATAGCACAGGAGTCCAGTACTGGAAATTCACATCGTTACCTAGATTTTTGCCAGGAAAAGAAGATCAGCACCGCACTGAAGAGGAGGTGCCCTGGGTGGAGGGAGAGGCAGCGGATGCAGAGTGCGTCTCTGCAGAAGGATCTTGACACTCGGTGGCTGCTCCAGCCGACGGCTCAGGTGGTGGCCCTCCTGTCAAAGGCATTTTAACAGTGGAACTGAACAATTAGAGAAAGAATTACAGCTTTACTGGCATTAACCATGTGTCCCCTGGGGGGGAGGGCTGTGGATGCACTTGGAGGAACTCAACTGTTGAGCATCATCTCTCTACTCACTACATTTTTTTGTTACTGCTTCTTAGAGCTGTCCAAAAACGTCCGTCTTTCATAATTAAAACCAACTCTAGTTTGTGATACATCAAAATTCTATTTATACTTTTTTTACCTTACATATACTGTAGTTTGAACATCTTCTGTTCTGGCAGGCAGATGGAGTTTAACAGCAACTATTACATCAACAGATGCTGATACCGAGTTCTCTTTGCCCAGTCTGGGAATAAATTGAGGGGTGAGGCAAGAAAACATGTTTTCTTATAGAGCCACCATCTGCTAATTTGAGAAGCTGCTGTCACTGATGACTCAGTATTACTTGTATAGGTAAAAATATTACTAATATCATTCTCAAGACAGCTATTACTACCTATTAACTTTATTATAAGTATTGACTAGCATCAAGATGATAGCAATAAGAAAATACTGTAACTAATGAGCATGAAAGGAAAATAACTTTAAATAAAATTAGTTGAGAAAGGGCAGTTATTTGTCTTGGGAGCCTTTAGATAACAGACCTGGTTTCCATCCTTCTCTTCTATCATATTCTGTTAAGAAAGGGAAATGTTTGTTGCTTGACATCAGACAGAACTTTTCCAGTTGTGGAAACTAACAGTCTTCACCAAAAAAAAAAAAAAAGTTTTTGCTTATCAGAGTTTATAAAGAAAAGAACTGATTATTGGATTGCCAACAGCAGAGATGAGAAGTTACAATTATTTGTTTGATCAAACAAGATGATGGGAGACCACGAGGTGTAAAGGCATCCCGGCACACCTGGGGCACTGGGGCCTGCGGAGCCGCGGCTCATCTCATCGGGACTGGGAAAGGAAAGAAGCAGCTGATGGAAAGGCGACAGCTGAGCAGAGGGTAAAAACTCCTCATTCTTCACAGCCCCTGAACAAGTAAAAATGACTCCATAGACCAGGAAGGCTCGCATGATTCGAATTCTGTCAAGAATACACTTATAACCAAACCACAAGTCAAACCCTGATTTTGACCTGGCAGGCAGATAATGAATTCGCTTTAACCCACCACTTTGCCTTCCCATCGCCCGCCGCACGGCACCTCTGCACACCGAGTACACGTGCTGGTCTTCCCACCGCGCCGGCTGGGTTTGGTCTCGTTCCCTCGCTCCAGCAAAGCGCCAGCAGACTGTCGCTGCTTTACGACCAAAGACAAAGATAAATTTACATCCCAGGCAGTTACCACTCTACTATCCTTAAAGAACCCGGTACACTCAAACAGCGTGCCTGCGCGCCCTTAAACTTCCCCAAAGAACGTATTTTCATATAAATGAAAGTGAGATGCGGCCCGTAGACCCTCAGAAGCTGTCAGAGCAGTCTCCGCTGTCACGCTGCATCAGCCGGTGCAAAGAGAGACAGCCAAGTCCTCTGCTCTTCAGCCTTTGTCAGTCCTGCAGCTTCTCTCCAGTACGCTTCCCGCGGGAAGAGTGCCTGCCGCCTGGCCTTCCCTCGCCCTTCACCAGCGGCCTCTCCTGCATTCCAAGCGGCGTGCCTACAAGCAGCGTTAGGCCCACCATTTCTTTCTCACGTCGCCTTTTCTGTTCAGGTCCCACTCCATCCTCTCCCTGGTGGGCCCTTCACCCCGTTCCCCACAACGCGTTCTCAGCCTGAACCGCAGCAGGGTCAGCAAGCCCAGCCTGGCTCATAAACGTGCCCTACAGAGAAGCCCTATAGGCAGTTTTGGGAAGGGGCTGAGTTCCCTTGCAGCCTGGTAAGGGCAACGGGGGCTGAAAAGAGTTGCTTTAGGATCACAGCTGGCGAAGCGAAGCCCCTGGCAGGACCGTACCCTCCAGCCCCAGCTGTACACCTCTCTGCACCCACCAGAGCGCACATGATGGCACAAAACCCCCCCAGCAAGGAGTTCAGGCTAATAACAGGTCGTGTTTTTCCAGAGACATACACCACCACGTACGCTATGAAAAGAAAGGAACTGTTACAACCTCACGCACCAAAAGCGCCTCTTGTTTTAGAGGGCCCTACGCTTACCTGGGACACCTGGCCCTGCCTCAAGTGGTCGCAGGGACCCCAACTCCCAGCCCTGGGCTTTGTCACCAGGACCTTGCTGCCGTTCTTAGGGACAGCAGCAGGACACAGACCTCTGCTCCATGACACTTAATGCAGCAAAGCTGGAAAGAACATTCTTGCTTTTGATGTACAGGTACACCATCAGAGTAATTTCACAAGTGGCTCTATGATGCAAATTTTATTACACGACTCAATTTTGGGGACCAAAATCTGCAAGGGTAGTTTTGCAGTACAGTGAAGTGGAGAGTGATATTTTAAGCTAACATGTAGCAGCATTTACTTTATATTCCATGTAGGGTATCTATATCTGTTTGCCTTGATTTTGTAGACATGTTTAAGTGCCAAATACTCTTAAGAGATAGTCTATTAAATTATACATTCAACAGACACGGTCTAAAACAAGTCTTTTTAAAAGCTTATGTGTATCAGGCAAAAGGAAAAACATTCAGGATAACTCCTCCGCAAACTGGCTGCAGCAGCATTAATAGCCTCATGCTGGCCACTTTCAGTGTTTCTGGTCCCTGACCCCAACAGGGTCTCCGTCGCCCAGGGCTCAGGGAGCGGGGGCAGATGCGTTTTGATGCTGTTCTTTATTTCAGCCTGCCTGCTGGAATGCTACCTGGGGACTCTGTGCTGCAGAAACAGGTCCATTAGGATTAACAGTCGCTTCAAATGACTAAGAGCAGCACGAACTAGCAGTGCAGAAGTGAGAAGCCCTCCAAAAAGACACCATTTCCTGGCCTCTGCCTTGCAAGACATAGACCACTGCAGACCAGAGTCCGAGAGCTCTCTTTTGTGAAGTGCTGCAGTTTCAACATTTCTGTTACGATGAGAACAAAAGCATCTTTTTACTTTCATCGCCAGACAGAGAGAAGGACACTACAGAACACAGTATCATTACCTCACATAGCAGTAAGCACGCCAAACGTCCATTAAAGTCCCTTCGACAGCCCTGGTATCGCTAAATCCAGCAGATGAACTGGCTGGGGAGTACACCCTCGGTGGGCAGCTCCCTGGGCCCCAGCTGCACCAGCCTCCTTGCAGGCAGGAGGTCTGCTCAGAGAACTGGAATCAGACTTTTTGCTCAGCCTGAACTATTCTCTCCCTTTCCAGAAATTTGCTTTTGAGTTGAAGATATCAATGACAATTTTTCATCACAAGCAGTATGTTTTTTGGCAGACCATAGCTGTAGGCAGAAACGCCTTTTCGAGAGAAAAGCTTCTTGCTAAATGTTTTGTTTTGTTTCTTATACTAGCTCTTGTCTTCATCATAAATAACTTCAGAACCAGCAAAGTAACCGGTCTCAACCTCAGTAATACAGTCTGAATCTGACTGATTTATTGGTATTGCTTCAGGAAGGGTTTATAACGTTCAGTGTTTATACTCCGAAAGTGTAGTAACTTTCTCACATGAGAACTGAAATAAAAACTGCTGCATGCTAAGTAGAATTTGTACTCTAGAAATATCTTTTCGCATTGCAGAGAATGAATGACCTCACAAACAGTTGTAAAGTTGAATGGGAGTCAAAACCCCAAGAAATTCAGCTTAGTAACATCAGTCCAAACCTAGAGGCCAAGTTTGGAGGACCACCAGCAAATGGAAATTTAAAGAGCCACACAAATTTCAGAGTTTAATTTACTGTAGATTACCTAGTACTGAAGATCCATACTAAATATGCCCAAATCAAAAGCAATGGACATCTGATTATCTATTATCTCTATGTAAAGCAGTGCCACAGTTGAGACAGGATGCCAAAGAATAAGGTGCAGATGAGCTGCGACCTCTTCCATCCATCCACGATTAGTGAATATACTACTTCAGTCAAGTGCTTCCTTTAAGAGCGTAAGCCAACAAACTTCTTCAGCCAAAGCTTATACAGACAAGTCTTGTGGAAAAAGGAGTGTTCTAAGTGCCATTTATTGTGAAATTACATGGCAGGGTTTAATATTAACATTAAACACCAAACAGACTAGGAAGTTTTGCAACTATTCATTAACTGCAGTGCAGCGTAGAGAAAACTCTGTCTCCAGGTCAGCCTTAGAACAAGGGTTTGCACTGCCAAATGTTCACGCAGCCACCAGAAACAGAAGAGGACATATAAACTCCGAAGCAGGAAATTGGACGCATGCAAACGTGAGCCCAGTGTGCTGGACTCTGAGAGTTATGGCTGGAGAAAGAACGTCAAAAAGAACTTGGAAACTCTGTGGATACACAGATCACCTAAAGGGGTCCTGGGGCTTCTCAAAAGGAACGGTGCTGGTGAGTGCTCAGGCAGCAGTAAAACCGAAGTGCACAGATGTGGATTCTGTAAAAGGCTATCAGTTAAAAAACAGACCAGGATGGAAAGGGGGATGAGGGTTTGGTGAGTGGTTGTTTGCAATACACTTCTACAACTCCTATTACATCTTCCATGCTTTCATTAAGAGAAAATATTGCACTGTGTTAAGGCCCATTTAAAACAATGAAAATCATATATATATATGTATGCATAACCTTCCTATTTTTAAACAAACACGGTATGCAGTAACTAAGAGTTATAACGCAAAAATATTTCCATAATTTTTAAATTAAACTTATTAACAATCTACAGAGTTCTTCAAAAAGCATCCTTAGAATTTATGTCTTTAGTTGGTACCAGGAGATTTAATTTATCACTTTGGCTCATCAGATAAAAGAGTTCATGACTTAATTAGCTCTTTGCACTCAAATGAGTATTTATTTCACTCCCATTTCTCTGTTAATCATGCAATTCTGCCAGCATTTTTCTCCTGCTGTGTTTGCCAAAAGGCAGCTCCCCACAAGTTCTAGCACTTGCAATTTTTGTGCCTCCGAAGTCCTTTATTACATGGCAGCATTTATAGTGGGAGGGTATTACGTACCCGTTTCTCCACCACGCTGAAGGCTGTCTCAGGAAAAGCCCAGGAGGGGCACGGGGAGCCGGCTGTGACTTGCTGATCTCAGCCTAAGGTTAGAGCAGCTTCCAGAGGACAGGCAGTAACACAGAGGTCAAGGAGCGGCAACTGGCACGGGTTCCAGTTCATCGCCAGTTTTATGCCAGCTCCGCGTTGCCATTGTTTCTGAAGGGCTACAGAAACAGAGTTTTCTCTCTCCTTTCTGTACTTCATACGCTACCAGTTTAACGTGGGTTTCACTGACATTTATGAACTACTTCGCTTGGACTCACAGTTGTCTCATCTGACCCCACAGGAAGAAGAAACACTCCTCAAAAAAAAAAGAAGAGACGAACAAAATATATTGCACACAGCTAGCAAATGGTTTGCTCCCACGTGTCTCGTCAGAGGAAAGCGTGTTTTAACACGAGGGGGCTGACATGTTATAACCCAGATTATGCCAGTGAAGGTGAAGGTAGTATGACCGAAATTAGCAGGGAGTCTCCCACTGTAACGTAACAAGTCCTACCTCTGATTTACGTGCCGCAAAACCCACTCCACCTTTAACCAGCAAATCATTTCTGTGATTACAATGTAGTGTGCAAACAGTGGCAGTTCTCTGCCTGCCAGGACAGGTAAATAGCTTGGCATGAAGCACAGTTATTTTCTGATTAAAATGAACCCATTATTTCCACTAAAAGTAGAGCTGATAATCTAATGGGCATTTCAAATAAAACGTTTTCTTTGCAGCTGCCATGTTGAAACAGGGTCTGAAGCAGTTTTCTGCGTATCACTAAGACAGGCATAAAGCAAAACCTACAAAACTTTGAGAACCAGCAAATCAGTATTTTACAGCTACTCTGTACTTCCTTGAAAGACTCTAATGCTTCTTACAGACAAAAAAAAAAAAAAAATTTAGTACATGCTGACAATCTCAGAGCAGTTCTTCAAAATTTCTGGACCAATCCTCAGCTGGCCCTATGAGGCAGGTATCACAGGCACTAATGGCATTCAACAGACGGGAAAGGAAAGGAGAAAAGCTGACAGGCATGAAGAAGACAGGATGTGAACAGAAAAGAATCCTGGGACCACTTTAAATACCTACAGCACTCAGAAACAGCACGTTCAGAGGGGACTCGGAGCAGCTTCAGCTCCGTGGGGGCTAGACAGATGGGCTTCTCTAGGTCTGTATGCTGCCTGATGATAATCAAGAGGAGAGAGGTGCCTACCTCCACAGGATGACTTGTGCTGTCCTACCATGCATGCCCAACATACATCCTCTTATCAGATGTCAGAAAGCAGAGCTGCCTCACCTTTAGAGAAGTGAAATAAATCCTAACCACCACGTTAAGTCGTAAGAGAGCCCAGGAAACATCTGAGAGCTGTTTCATCTTATGTGTAGTGAAGTTGTTTGCATAAGAGGTTGAAGACTTTTCATACTAATTTCACGTGACTTTGAAACACGAAAGCAGGGTGCTAGCAAATGACTGATAATGTCTAGAGAAGAGATGGGGAAGTGGTAGTCGCTTCCTCCTGCACCCGTGCCGATGCCGGTGCGGAGGCTGGTCGCTGTGGTAACACACACCCACACGGATCCTGGCCTCATGCTTGCTGTGCCTAGCAACAACAAGGATGGGAGACAGCATTTTTTCTTACTCGCTCTTAAAATTTCAAGCCTGGTATGACTAAATTGCAGCAGCAGTACCTTAGAAATTCAATAACTGCTTAATTTCCACAACATGGAGGTGTTCTTACTCCATTCCTAGACTATTGCAATTACAAAACTAAAAGGATGATCAGACTGTAAAAAGAAACCAAACCTAAATCCCCCAAATTCCCAACGCCCTCCTCCCACACCTGATACCCTAAACCTATCTCCAACTCCTAGCAAACACCCTAGATCTCAAAATGCCATGCTCCAAAAAGTGAGCGGATCTTACTCTGCCTGAGTTAAAATTCTAGGCAAGGAAGGAGTAATACTGACATGCAGTATACTTGCAGTAGTCAGGAACATATGTCAAGGTGAACGTACCCCTCAAGCTTAATGTGTGTGAGAGCTGCCAAAGCTGTTAATTAGCTGACAGAATGAGGAAAAGCAGTTGATGCATGAACAAAAGAAATAACTACAGAGAGAGCAAAACTAGCCTTGAAATCTCTTCGTGAAGAGTTACACAGCGCAGATGGCCTTCTGTAGCCAAAGAGACAGTTTAAGGACTCTCAATATAAAAGGTTGGTTTACTAAGGAGGTAGCTTGCAGCGCTTAATGCAGATAGACAAGGTAAATTCACTCCTACCATTTCTGTGGAAGATATTTCTCCCATCCAGTGTAGAGAGGGCTTTGATTGGACTGCGAGAGGAAACGGCTTGAGCAAGTCAAAAGATGGCACTATTCAAATACCTCCTGCTCTTCAAATGGTTGCATTTTGAGAGAAAAACAATGTCTCATCCTGGGCAAAGCAAACTTGAAAAACTCCATTAGCTCAATGCACTACGTGAACTAGATTGAGGAGGGAACTTTACCTGTGGTATCTGGCTATCATCTTCAAACAATCTCAACATTAGGTACGAACTCCAGCGGGTTTTGTGACCTCTGGTGTTAAATAGTGCAATCCAGAAACACCAGCTGATCATCTCTACCACAAGAAAGTTTCAGATCTCAGCTGTGCCAAAAATCAGGTCAGAGAATTATGTCAGTTAATACTTCTAACCAGGGTCAACCTGAGTTCCAAAACAATATTCTGGCTACCTGATGCATTCACGATGTAGTAACAATATAAAACAATATATCCCACAGTATGTGACAAATGCTTAACAGTGCACTAGGACAGAGCTGTAAATCCTTTCTACTAAACCTACCAACAGCAACATGATTTCAGAGTGCTATTCCAGAAACACCTCAACAGAGAAATCTTCTGCCCTACAGAACTCAAAGTGGAGAAGACAGAAAACAGAGCAGACTGGCCGAGAAAGATGGTCATACAGGCTAATACAAATGTCTTACTGCTAATAAAGGTACGAATCTCCTTCGGTGGTTTGCCACAACACAGAAATACACAAGAGGAAGCTTACCCAAAGCCAGTGGCAGTTGGTGCCATGTTAAGTCCCAGCACTGTCTTCTATAGATCGGAGAAGAGCATGGCCAACATAGTCAGCAAAGGCCAAGGACATGAAATTCAAAATGCCAAACCAAAAGACCAAATGAATCCCAAGCCATTAATTTTGGAGAGCTCTTTCTTTATAAGCCTCCCATGCTCCTCTATTCCTATCACTCACTAGAAATAGGATCACTCTCCGAAGTTTAATGCTGCATTAACAATAGCTTCTTGCATGTGAATTACCCACCTTACTGCAGTGCGGGGAGGGAAAAATGGAAGAAGTGTATTGGCCTTTCTGAAGCACATGAACTCTTCCTTTGCCAGAGAAGCCTGAGCTTGTTTGGATTACCTTAAAACCTTTATTCCAAACCTATTCAACATCCAAAACCAAATAACAAGCACCCAAGTTACACAAAAACCTACTGCTACGGATAAAGCAGACAGCAAAGTAACTTAGCCTAGCAGATACTTCAAGCAAAAAATACTATTCCCAAACAATTGCACTTCAGGAAAAAAAAACAACCAAGGCTTCTGTTCAGAAAGGGCATCACAAGCCAAAGAGAGTTTTAACAAATGCCTAGGTTTAGTCATGTATTTTAATCCCATGGATTTCACTGGGATTTAAATGTTGGCTTAATTTATGCATGCTGAACTTTTAAAGTGCTTCACTGGATATGGGCCAAAGGAAACGGTTGCCTCTTGCAGCTTGCCCTTAAGAATCATAACATTTCACCCTTAACACCAACGATTTAAAATCGTTAAAGCAGTTCCTAAAGGCAGGGATGCAATAAGAAAATGCCTTCCCAACACCATTCCTTTTTTAAGGCAGGCTTAGAATGATGCAATTTTCCTCCACAGACCCTACTGCCACAGGCAGAGTTTTGTCAGACAATCTGCACGGGTCCCCCTCCAATCTCTGCAGCTCTGTGATGTTCCTCACCACATTCATAGTTACATTTCAAGCATCTTAGGGACAGACCCTCAAAGGTTAATCAGTCCCCACCGAGACTGACAAAGACTGTGTACCATCGGACCGTGTACTACCCTTGCGAACTAGCCGGCGCGCCTTAGAGCCCTCGAGCAGCAGCGGCGAACGGCCCAAGCGCTGACCGGCTCTTCCACCCTAACGCACCAGCCCACCGCTCACCGTCAGTGTTACTCACGCCAGGAGACAGCTACTCACAGTCAGCAGCGCTGCTCCTCGCAGCCCCTCCCGTGCCACAAAGGAGCGCACCTGCAAACAGACAGGCAAATATGGTTAGTGAGTTCCCCTGCCTTGCTCTGGACAACTTTTAAGGTTTAATAATTGGTTTCTTTCTCTCTCCCAAGGAAATGGACCAACTGTTACTGAAACTTGTCTGGGTATCTTTGCGAGGCGATGGAGAAGGATCACTGAGGGCTAGCCAGCAGGACAGTGCCACAAATGAGTGGTTTAGGGTCGCTCAAAGAATCACCGTCAGAGCTATTACAAATTCACGTTAAAGCCACTTTTGCTAAAAGTGCAACTTAACAAAGTTTGATGGCAAGCTTCACTCTCTTGTTTACTACATGAATGGGATACACATAGGAAAATCAAGTTAGAGTTGAGCGAGAATGATTTACACAGAGACCAGATACGACAAGGGGTAAGGGAGACCCTCCTGTCGAGTCACAAGGTTCAGAGCGGACCCCTTTGCTTTGTGAACTCCTTCTCAGAGAGGAGTCTAGGTGCGGCTGGATCCGCTCCTAGTCCCAGAATTGGTCAGCAGTTTATATCTAAAGGATTTAGCAGCACTTACTCATTTGACATACAGTTGGGATATCAGAAGCTAGAAGCCATATAAACTTGTTTAAAAAAAGCCCCAGAACTCTGAAGTGCATAATTTGAAAAACCTGTATAGGCCCAGGGTGCAGATATGTTTAACCTGAGCTGAAGGTCATGATTCAGATTTCCCCTTCTTTTTTGTTAAGGAAATTATTTTATTATATGCTTTGTTTTAATAAAGTTTGGGGCTTTTTAAACTGGGACAAGTAGAAAAGTATAGCAACTACATATGCACAGGTATATCATTTTGTGGACAAGAGTTTATTAGAATTAGGAAACTGTGACAAAGTATTAGCTAAATATTACAGTCTTAGACCATGTTTCAAGCTATAATTTTTGATTTATAAGTCAATTGCACAAGATAGTTAATGCACAGGTACATCTCATTCATCAATAAATATTTCACTATTTAATACCCTCCAGGAGAAAGGAGAAAATCAGAAACTCAAGCTCATTTGCAGATTACTTCAAGCATGGCTGTCATTCTGGAAATAACTACATTAAAGTCCATGTACATATATCCACCTTTCAGCACAGACAAATTTGAGTATCAACAGATCTAGTTAATGATGCGTTAATATTCCCATCTGAAACTTGTTATGACCACTTACAGACTACCCAATCCCACCAGAAGGCAGAAGTCTCAGCTGAAGATTTAAACTAGTTTGTCCACCGCAATGAGATTCAGTTATTTTATTTTGATTTTTTGCTACCTGCTTAACGAAAAGCACTACAATAATTTTTCTAAAGTAAAAAATTATTTCATGATGGGGATCTTAATTAAAGCAATAGTGCTTATCAGTATTACCAAGGCAGGAGAGGCTACTACCCATATCTGAAAACTCTCTTGAATTTTAATTACCTCACCCCCTGATATTTTCATGCTTTCAAAGCATCAATTAAAGATCCAATAAAACATCAGTGTTCTCACGCTTGTCTGCAGATACACATAGGCAAGTCACAGATTCTTCAGTATTTTGAAACAAAACTGAACATTAAAAATAACATGTCTTTTTTGACCAAGCTATTCAACCTGAATATGGCAAAACAGTTCAGTGAGCAAAATCGTCCTTTCCCCCAACACAGATGAATAACTTTGCATCATGTAAAAAGCTTGGCAGCTAGCCCATGTGAGGTCTATCTGTTCCCTTTGCTCAACGAAGCAATAAAGCACCATATGAAATACCTCATTTGCCTTTCAGCAGAGGATCAACTGTCTTCTGCAGGTGCCTATGCCTCCACCTCTAACAGGGGGATTCTGGGGTTCAGAGGCTGAAGGACACAGCAGACTAGCTTACTTCTGGTGTCTGGTCTGTGGAGAGAGAAACTCCACCTTTGAGCTCTGGAGCAAATGCACAGATACCAAGTGTCAGGTCGTGACATGAAACAAGTGTCCCTCACCTTCGGCAGACTGCAATTAAAGTTGCTTTATCTTTTATAAGTTTGTGTGTGCTGAAAGCTTTATCTTGGATTTTCACAGATTTAGGGTAGGCTTTTAGCATTTTTATTTGAATGAATATAAATTCATTTGGCCTGGAAAAGAACTGAGTAGGCTTTTGTTTGTTTGTTTTTAAAAATCACCACAGAGAAAGCAACGGCTGGTGTCCAGGAACACCATCCCTGTACTTCAGCCTGAAGAACCCCAAAGTTTTCACTCATCTTGCCCATTCATTTTTTTAGCCTTCAGTATGTCTTATTGCGTGACTAACTAAACAATACTTTGCTTGCTTTGAACAGGCACTTTTTCCTCACATTTCCATTTAGTGTTCTTCCAGAACATGAAAAGACCACCTTTCCAGAAATCAGATCAGCAAACACCTTAAGTGTGTTACATAAGAGAAAGATTATCATAGCAAGAACAATTCACAACAGTATGAATCTCTGACTTTGCTCCCTCTGACAATTTGTAGTTCTCAAAAAAAAAAAAAAAAGTGATAATGTTAGTTTACTAGCTCAGTTCAGATTTTGTCTTCCTTGCACAGCTCTCCATCCATCTCTCAGTTGTTGCCAGACACTGGGCATCTGCCCATGAGACGAAAATGCAGTCAAAGCTGATTATTAGCTACATCCAAGGGACTGGATGTCAGTGACTGATCCCGATACATACATGAGGAAGGAAAGAAACTGAGGCTTGAAGGAGACGTATTCTTAACAATGGAGTATTAAAACATGGTGTCTTCACTTCTGTAAAAGCTCCCTCTCTGCTCAGTTCATTTTCATTGCGCGTCATCTTATATACTCAATAGGAGGCTGCTACAACATATATAAAAACGTAAAATCTTATTTTAATGCAGTAGGTAAAAAGAAAACCCTGGATATTGAACAACTGAAACTGAAAGATGGAAGAGAGAAAGGTATATTTATCATTTTGGGGCCAGTGGATTTTTTAAGATCATGTTAAATCCTAGAAGACATGGAAATTCGTTTTCCTGCTTAATTCTGTCAACATTGTTTCCTCTGACAGCTATACATGTTTATCTTGGTTTTGTGCAGGATGAGCAATTCCTTTCTGAAAATAGAAGATTTATGAAAAATACATTTACAGTAGATCTTATAACTCCAGTAGGTACTGGAGAAGTACCTGGGAAGATTCAAGGCTTTACTATCTCAAGAGAAACTTTGACACCACAGCCAGGCCCTTCTGCATGCACCCCCTAACAGAGGCAGGCAGCTTCCTCCAAAAAATGCCTGATTGCGTCTGTTTGTTAGCCGCTTGACTGCCAGAGAATGGAATAAGAAACTTTGAGGAGTTCAGGTTTTTCTCTGTATCAAACATCAAATAGTAGGAGGAAAAAACCCAAACTACAAACCATGCCTTTTTCATTCCTAAATCTATCAGTCCAGTTTTGTCTCTTTGGATCTGAAAAATTCTCATAACCTTATTCGTAGTACCACATCTAGACTCTCCAATCCCTTTGTCCTGAAGCCCTCAAACTCCAGAAGACAGATAAGCAGTGTGGAAGGTCCCCTATTCAAGGATGATACTGTGGTTTACTGTGATCACATCAGAGCTACTGCTGTTTAGAGAATCTGAGGTTGTCAGAGAGAAGGAATTCCAGTTCAACAGTATCATCAGTGGTCTCTACTGGTACATTACTCTTTTCCACAGGGTGCGAATAATTCCGTACTTCATGTCTGGAAGCTAATATCCTTGAAGTCCCATTCCAAGAACATGGCTCTGGTTGTCTGATGCTGTCTGAGCAAATATGGTTTGGATGGTAAATGCTTGGACAGGAATTTGGTTGGCAATGACTAGGGACGTAGTATTTAGTTACAACTGGACTTGATTCTATTTGATTATGAAAAGGATTATTAGCCATGCAACAGGTCTGGATACAGTTATTATTTTTGAATCCATGATGAAGGCCTAGTTTAGCAATAAGAGGCTTCCCAACATTAACTTCCTTTCTTTCATCCATCGTATCTTCTATTCCTGGATACTCATAGTGCAAGGAAACAGTAAAGATCAAGTGTTCCTGAAAAAGAGGAGGAGGAGAGGGGAAGAGAAAACAAAAGTGTTACACTTCCTCCCCAAATAAACAATATAGGAAACGCTTAAAAGAGCCATAGTCTACTGGAGAAGGAGACTAATCTTTTTAGGAGCTAAAGACATATATTAGGCAAGACTTGTTCACTGAGGACCTCTTTTGGTTAATACTTGTTCACCTGATAGTCTTTATTTCTAGAAGCACTTATATTACATGAGCTGCCAAAAGCACTGAAGAAGAGATACCAAACGGTGTCCAGCACAGATGTTTGTGACACAGAGATACAGAGATAAACTTAATAGTGCCACAGTATGTTGAAGTGAGAACCTTTCAAAAACTGCATGCCCAAGAGCACAAGTTGGAATGGAAGGAGATGATACGCAACGTTTTCATCTCCTACTAATGACTTTGTAAGACGCAGCTCTGCTTCAAGTCACGTTCTTCTTGTACTACAGGGCATAGGAATGTCCTCACAGTGTGAAATAGATGACCTTCACAAAAATAATCACCTTGTCAAAGTTCAGTACGGGCCTAGAAAATACAAAGTGCCTTGCACGAAGGTATCAGGATTGCACATGCATTGATGCCCTGGCTTTTATTTTTCAGCTAAAAAATTAAAGCCACTAAATCGTGCTATTAGACATTTTTTCCCTCCAAAGAACATGTTACTTGTTATGCAGACAATACACAGCTACCTCAACAGAACTGCAAAGCAATGTGATTAATCTAAATTATCTGAACAAACTTGTAAGTAATAATATATATTAACCCGTAGTTTTTGCAGTGAACTTAGCCTGGTGTAGAGGCAGTGTTTGGGAAGGTCCTTTGATACTAAATAGCTTCCGGTTTCCTCAGGAGTTCCTTTATTGGCCTCTTTAGGATCCACATCCAGGTCCTGTTGCAAGAAAGAAATGAGAACTTAATTGAAGGTACAGAATTTGTAGATCATAAAGTAGTTAGAAGTATTTCTTTTTATAAAGTCAGCATTTTCTTCTTAAAAGAAAAGAAAACACCAATCTTGGATTACTTGCGAAAGCTGCTGAAACCACTGTTAGTCACAGGCAGACAGGGTTACATTGGAGTAGGCTACCCTCTTTCGCTGATGGTTCCTGTCAAACTTGCTGTGCTTGCTTCAGGGTTGCTTTTTTTTTTACCTAACTTCTACTACGAAGTACAGTACTGGAACACTAATTCTGTGGGCTAAAAATACATGTATTTATTATGCACATTAACTCAAATATTTTATTCATAAAGAATCAGAAGCATCCTGTTTGTTCTATCTAAAAAGGTTTCCGCCCCACATCCTCTTCCATAGAGATCAAAAAAGGTTTTTTTCCCCCAAGGAGCTTTCTGGTTTACTGTTATTCTTCACTTTACTGTGATCAGCTGAGTAACATCAATGGAACTGGACAGGATCACCCACGTGCAAAGAACTGTAAAACTAAAGCCTAAGAAACCTTGTCCTGCAAGGCAGACGTGTCCTCAGCTCACACAGGAGCTGCTGACATTTAACTTCTTTAATTAAATATAACAAATATTTGATATTAGACAATGAAAAACAATGGAGACGTTGAAAAAGATGAACCCTGATTAATTTTAATGTATTTTTGTATATATGAAAAATATGCACTTAGAAAAAAAATAAATGGGCGTGTCTGCACAAACACACATGTGTAGGCACCTGATTTCAACAGTTTAGACACATTTTATTACAAGAGATGCAGTCTGACATGGACAGACCAGAAAATTTTCAACTTCAACGTAGGGAGATCACCGAGACACCAATAGAAAGCACTTACGAGTGCGAAGTCTGTAACGTAGGCTCTGCAAACTACTATTTCAGGTGGCTTCTTTACTATTCGCGTGTAGATTATCATGACATTGGAAAACTCAGCTGCAAACCCCAACTGAATCTGAACACCACATTTGAATTCAAGATACATACTTTCTGGAAGCTCTGCAAATAAATAACACATCATTACATTCCAAGTAAGACATAGCATATGTATTTTCTATATTTTTTATTTTGTTTTTAAATTCAGAAGTTTTAAAAGGTATAGACCTCTTCCTCCTGCCCTCCCTCTACCTCTCGCTTAGATATTTACACTGAAGCAAACCAGGTTAGAAGCTAACCAGGCAGCAAGACTGTTTACTAGTATCACACAGTAACTGGCAGACACTGCCAGAGCGAGCTGGTTTCTTTCCAATCTCTCTGCAACTAGCAAGGCAACATCGACTACAACTAGGATATAGCTTACTGACCCAAGAATTTGTTTACTTATCTGTAATCAAACCAGTAAGGTTAATATATTCTATAACCAATATATATGAGACACAGCTACAACATTGTAAGAACCTTTGAATTTGACAACAGAACCAGTTTCAAGTTCATTTTTTTCCTTTCACAGCCTACGCACACATTCACAAAGCCTAGCCTGCAGCATTTTTCTTCTTTATATTTTGGTTCTTTCTCAATCCACAGGAATATATCTGAAAGTGCTCAAGGGTCAATGACATCATTGTCTCTGTATGCTTTGCACTGGTTTTCCTACTCTCACTGGAAGTGGATTATTTAATGTTATCATAGGCATACCTTTATATAAATATAAAGGTTATTCTCTTCCCAAATTCCAAACACATTCTCTTCTATGCATGGCTTAAAACAAATAAACCGTAAGATAACATTATGTCTTTATAATTTTTGTTTTGCATTTCAGTCATTCAACAAACAAGAATTAAGGGCTTGATTCCACAAATAAAAATCTACTTCTGTGAAAGACTCTGCCTACCTGACTAGTTGTCTTAAGAGTGCCACGCCTGGCCCTCTGCCCAGTCTGTCAATCGTGTTTAGATAAAAAGGTCTTAAACCCCACTGCCCTTCTTAAAAGAAGTCTAGAAAGCATGGAACTAATCTCACCCTTATTTTAGTTTTCTTAGCTGTATACACTGAAAACTCCTTTTCATCATGCACTTTTACCATAGAGTTCACCTGGCTATTTTAGGTGATGACTTTAGAATGAGATTAATGATGTCTTAAAAGTGTCATTGTTAGACACAAACAGACTACTGGAAGATTATCCCAGCAGGTAGACATCACGTAAGTCTCCCCTGCGGTGTTTGAGTTGTCTTAAATATACTTACTGAGGATGAATTCTACATGTCACCTTGTTCATTACAATCTCAGGTAGAGGTAAACCCCAACCCCAAAATTTCCAAGATCTAAAACATACTAATGAAAATTCAGATGTGAACTTGAATTTCTTTCATTTCCATTCAATATCACAATGCATAGACTAGAGATTATTAAGGAAGTACATCCTCTTATTTTTCCCCATTGTGTCGGGAGGATCATCTAAAAGCAGACTGTACTATACCATGAGCTTTGGCCCACTGTAGGTTCCGCACCAGACACTCTGCAGAAGATACGGTTTGTTGAATGGGATCAGTTAATGCCCTTTTCTCAGACAAACTGCTGCGGATCTCCAAAGCTTGCTTGCCTTTGGTAAGGTGACACTTGCCCATATCTAAAAACAAGATGCATATAGTTTCTTTCAAAATCAATGCTGCCAGAATTTTAACTAAATCAAGTACATCACTGAAATGTTGTGTGGTTGCTATGGTTATGCCAGTGTCAGCACATCCATAAAAACTTGCCGTTTCAGAAGTATTCATTGCTCAGCTATTCATTCATTCATTTAAGGCTGAAACAGCATGCCAGATGCCTGCAGAGAATACTGAGGGTTTTGCATGTGTCCTAGTCAACATGCTCACATGTTTTTCAAAACCAGTTCAAGCAATATCACAGCTCTGATTCAGTAAGGTTCTAATTAAAGTGACTAATTTCAAGAATGTGAATACCACCATTGGAAGGGACTTCTAAAGAACTGGAGGCAAGTGGAGTATCTTGGAGGTTGATAAAGGGACCAATACTGTTTATTTAACATCATCACTAATGATCTGGATGACAGGAGAGAGTGCAATCTGTGCAAGTTTGCAGATGATTGAAAACTGAGAGGAGTGGCTGATACACCAGACGGTTGTGTTGCCATTCAGAATGACAGGTTGTAGAAATGGTCAGAGAGGCATCTCAAAGTTTAACAGTGTGAAAGACCAACTCCTGCACCTGGGCAGATATAAGCCTATGCACCAGTACAGAAAGGGGACTGACTCGCTGGAAAGCAGCTCTGCAGAGAAGGACCTCGGGGACCTGGTGGACACCAAGCTGACCATGAGCCAGCAATGCATTCTTATGGCAAAGGCAGCCAACAGGAACAGCCCTGCCAGCAGGCCAAGGGCGGTGATCCTTCCTCTCTGGTCAGCACTGGGGAGGCCACATCTGGAGTGCTGGGTCCGGTGCTGGGCTCACCAGTACAAGAATGACATGTACTTACTGGAGAGAGTGCAGTGAAGGGTCACAGAGAGGCCCGGAACACCTCTCTCATGAGAGAAGTATGAGGGAACTGGAGCATCTTTCATACAAGGAGGTGCTGAGAAAGCTAAGACTGCTTAGACTGGAGAGAACGTGGCTCAGGGGACTTCTTATCAATATATATAAATACTTGACAAGGGAAAGCAAAATAGGCAAAGCCAGACTCTTCTCAGTCAAGACAAGCGGCAGTACAAAAGCAAGCAGATACAAACTGAAATAGAGAGAATTTCACCTAACCATAAGAAACAACCTTTAACTCTACGGGTGATCAAACGCTGGGACAGGTTGTGCAGGGAGATTGCGCAGACTCCATCCCTGGAGGTATTAAAAACCCAGATGGAGAAGGTCCTGAGCAACCAGCTCTAGTTTACTCTGTTTTGAGCAACAAGGTTGGACTTGACGATCTCCAGAGGTCCCCTTCCAGCTTTAACCAGTCCGCAATTCAAACTTACTCCAACCTATTAGGGTCTCCCTATATTTACTTCAATTACATGTAAAGGTGACATTTGCAGATAGTTTTGCTGCATGCAGGAAGTCAAAACCTATGGCCTGCAAAGTGAATTAAAAAAAAATCCTGGAAAATTTCCATTTACAAGTTCATAAAAAAAATGAAATAGTGAAGGCTATTTACATGGAATCCTTTTCATGTGAATACTCCTTTGGAACATTTGAGTGTCATCAGTGCATCAAGATACTCACTAACACCCAATACATGGTAATACTGACAACAACTGCCTGACAAATCAATCTTTCTCTCCACTCTGAGTTCAAGAATAAGATAAATCATAGGTAAAATGTCAGAACACCTACAGCACGTGACATTAACCTGGCAGTACAGACGAAGCAATAATAGTCAGTTGTATTTTACAGGACATTTGGGGAAGCGTAGGGAAAATGGGTGCTGGCAGAATTGTTACATATTCTTATGGGGAAGACGTGAAGGTGCGGGGAAGAGGAGAGAGAGATCTCAGAGAATACTAACCCACTTAAGAACACCCAAAAGCAATGACAAAAAGGATGAGGGGAGGAAGAGGGTGAGAATGTTTTTGGATATTTGTTCATTATAAAATTTATAAACTTCTTATGCAAGTTGAAAGACTGATTAGTCTGTGACCATTGCAGAGCATAAACGGGTGTCTGTTCTACTCCTGCTTTGAACAGGCTGACAATGGGAGAATGCGAGATAAAAACTGAAGATGTAGTGTGTATATATATATATATATATATATACACACACACACACACACACAGACACACACTATACAGACATAGTACTGATGCTAGGCTGAGTGGATTACAGGGTTCTCTTTTCACAAAAGACTCAGAGTCAGAGTCAGAATGTCCCAGAAGGCAAGAAAGATGAAGGAAAGGGAAGATACTGGGGCCTGCTTCGAAACAAAGAGCTCCAGGAACGATGCCTTAATGAATCTGGGCCTAAATACTGGTGAGCATCCAGGAGGAGGAGCTTTAGTAGAGCTTCTGCCAGGCTTTCAGGAAAGAGGACTATACATTGCTCTACTTTCTACCACAGCAAACGGGAGGACAGCAAGTCCTCAAATTCTTCCTTTATACTCAGATAATGGCAAAATTGAGTAGTACTGTAAGCAAGTAAAAAGTACAAATCTTAATGCAAAAAGCACTCTGCTTGACTGCACCTGGCAGAAGAAGAAAAACATATCGCCCCAGGCGGGGAGGTGGATCAACTTCATCCCTAGGCTTTGGAATAACTGTTTCAGTTTTACCATCTACAGATCCTATTTCTTCAAGGATAATCCTGACATCTTCTGAAATTTTATTTAACTTTTCACAGAAACTTCATGGAAAGTTTAACAGATTAAGACTGAAAATACAGAATGGTTAAGTTTCTTTTATGGGATCTAGCCAAGCAACACCAACTATAAGTAAAAATACAGAGAATATATATGAGAATGTATTCCAGGCAAACAAACAAATGGTAACCAAGAACCATCACATTTCAATTTACATCCGGGAGGTATGCTGGATGCCTATTGTCATCAATTTGACATAAATTCCATGCTTATATTTCAACCAATGATCTCTTCCTTTTCCTCAGCAGAGCACCAACAGAAGCTCTGTTGGTTTAATCTTTGCATTTCATTCCCAATAGTCTGACCTGTTGACAGCAGAACTTTACTGTGCATTTAGGATCCTGTTGGATTTTTTTTTCTGCTTTTTGGATCCCTGTCAAAAGATAGACTAGGCAAAATTCCAAGACCTGCAGTTGCACCAAGTACACTGGAAACCACAGATGAATTTGGCTGACCACGTACATTACCTACAAATAACAGAATCTCCTACAGACAGCTCTTTGCTAATGGCCGTATCTATTCTTCTATGCTTTCAGCAAATGTTTGCACAGAAGCAGTACATTTTCCCTCAACAGTTTTCACTTTAGCACTTCTCCCATCAATTATAGAACACCATTACTGAACCAGCCATATTAAAACAGTGGATTGCCCTTTATAGTGCACTTACACCCTTTGGTAGAGAGCAAATAATTATCACCACTATAGCACTCTGAGGCAGGTAGGACTCAGTTAATTGTTTAAATGAACATGGAAATGACTGGACTACCACTAGCAGCTGACACCAAAAGACAGAAGAGTAATTTTTATGGATGAACAATTCAAAGCTCCATGCAGAAAGACACTCAGAACAAATAAGATTCACTAAAAAGGAGAATATAAAACTGATCACTATTAAAGAAGCTCAAGTCCCTTTATAATATCATGATCTTTGTTAATGGGCTGCCCAGTAGCACCTGCTTCTTGATAAAAGCTGCTATTTTAACAAAATGCAAAAAGAAGGAGCTGAAAGTAACGTAACACATTCACCATGAGAAGAACGACATTTAAGCAAAGAAGTATTTAGTAATGCAGGCTGAGAAGACTGTTAGTGCAGTAAGCTGGAGTTCACCTTCTGCAACCTCATCAAGCAGTACAGTAATCTTCTTGTCTTCTAACAAACGATCCTTCAAGAACTTCACAAAGATTCCATTGGCCAAGCCCGACTGCTGAATTTCAAAAGCTTCTGCTCCTTGGCACCTATGAGATCACCAATATCAGACAATGAAAAAACCCACTGAAACATCTGCACAATTAAGATCAACATGAGGACAAAAGGAGTAAAGTTATACTGGGAATGGGGGGAAATCCTACAATTTGAAAACCAGGTTGTGTCTAAGGCCAACCTGCTCTTCATGTTCATTTGCAAGCAACTCATCCCAAGAAGATTTCACTTACAATCAAGCCACAGACCAGAGCTGATGCCAAACTGCTTATATGAGGAGCTTAAATTTCTCATAGAAGGCTTCATTAAAGCTCTTGACTACTTCTATTCGACAGCTTTTGCACTTGACTTGAAAACTGACAGAGAGGTTATTTAGTTTTCTGCTTAAGTAACCTCTTCAAATAGTTTCAGTTGCAGTTGTAACTTTATTCTTTACACCTAGAACAGGAAACACAGGGGCCAATCTATATGCTGTTCCTCCAATAATTCATTGACTTGTATTTCTAACACATTTTTTTCTAGAAATTTAACTTGCATTAACAGAAGAGACACATGACCGAAGAGGGTACAGCACATAGGTTATAGTTCATCCAGTGCCCCACAGTACTTGACCTTCTGTACAACTCACAGTGCAGTTAGTACCGTTAAGAACACACAGGACATAACTCTTCCTTCCCAATCAGCATGAAGAAACAGAACATTATGGGGCTGAGGGTAAAATTTGCTTTGTGTTTTTTTAACCTCCAACAAATAATATTTAGATGAGTAGAGCACTCCTACAAGTAACCAGTACAAAAAGACCAGGAATACTGTCCAGCAGTTTCTGGTTTGCTGAATGCAGTTCTCTCACTGGTGTTACTCTATATCTGAATGGGAACGTTAAATACTGGGAATCATTACATATGTATTTCAACAGTCATTTAGACTGTGGAATGATGCAAAGAAAGAAGTAAAAAAGACAGTGTGAGGACACAGATATGGATATAAATTACTGGTCTTTTAACACCAGCGTTAGTGTTTTTCTGCAAAAGATTAGCTACACTATCTCAGTGGTCACTTCTGGCTTCAAAACCTCCGTGGCATAGCAGGAGAAAAAGTTCCTTACGTTGCATATCCAAAAACAATGTTGGCCGTAACCTTCAGGGCATCTAAGATAAGAATTGTGTCATCATATTCATTTCTGCAATAAATGGAAACATAAAAAAGTAAAAGAATAATTTGGGAACCAATAATGGTAACAAACTCTACAGTTGTTCAAAATACCAAAACAGCATAGTTCAGAAACAGTAATTTTTTTCTCCCCTAAAATTCTGGAATGAATCCTGACTGCCAAAAGACAGAAATCAGAACTGTCAACACTCTTCATGAAGACAATGTAAAGACACAGTCAGATATCACGCATTACCTAGATAAGGGCATGCTATATTAACCAATACAGAGTTTGTCTATAATCTCTTAAATGATTTCTGATAAATAGTCATTTTAGGTTATAACAGAAACTATATGATTTTTTTTTCTTTCCCCCAAAACATGGTGCCTGCCTAGTTAACATGAGGCTTATGTAGCTGTATTTTCTATTTGGACAGCAGATTGTGAAGCTGAACTGAGTCATTGGCATTTCATTAGCAGTGAAGTTTAGAGGCTCTACAAGCACTGAAGCACTAGCAATTTTCTATTATGAAACATTCCTTAGGGACCAATTTTCAGAAGTGCTGACTGAAGAGCTGATTTCAAGTGCAAGTTTAATTGGGCATAGTAGTCTCTTAAGATGGAAAGAAAACAGTACTTTGTTTAGAAAAATCCAATAAACCTGTTGATTTTTAAGCTCTAAATAAAGATACAACATCCTCAGCATAAAAGCAGTCCACAAAATCCATGCCTCTGAAGAGCTGAAAATAAGCACTTCACTTGAGCCCTTCTGTCAAATTAACATGCCTTTGATCATACGGATTCTCCTTCCTCCCTGTAATCACGAAGATGGTTAATGATGCAAGGGGAAAGGGTAATTTTTCTTCTTTAAGATGCCTAATTTCACTTTTATCTAATGAGACTGATGCTTTATAACTTTTAAACAACAACAAAAAAAGAAAATATAAATGTCATTCAAATCAAAAGGCAAGTATCTACCCATGGAAACAGAAAGTCTAACCACCAGCTTCACATTTCAATCCAAGGCCAAAGGCAAAATAAGTCCACAAACGAATCCTATTGACTTTAAAAACACTCAGGTGCAGACTGCAAATTCTCAGAACCATGAACTTTCAAGTACAGTGAATTCTTAGGCTAGACTAAAGATTTCTCCTCAGCATGAAGTCCAGCTTTCCCTCAAGATTCTTTGCTATTCTCTCAAAGTGGCTGTTCAGTTTTATTTGTTCATTTTTAAAACAGGCTCAGTTTTAACCTGTTGCTGCAGGGAATAAACTGAACTTCACAGTTAGTTCCTGAAACGACAGTCATGATACTATCTCCCTCTATCGTGAAACAAAAACATCCTTCAAACATCTGATGTCAGTTCTGACTATTCATCAATTATGAGATTATACCTTTTCCGACACATATCCAGTAGGAATACATTAAGTCCCGTCTCTTTTTCCTGCATTAGTTTGAGGATGTTCTGCACACACAGACAGTTTGCAGATCGGTAGGGATTCGGAGCATCAACAGGAACCATGAAACTGTTTCCATAGTTTTCATAGCCATGGCCAGCATAGTATAACAAACCTGAGAGTTCAAAACGTATGTGACTGAAAACACAGCTCAAGAGTACATTGGAACATTTCTATAAATTTTAGCATCGTCAAAAACTTCATGCACTATGTCCACATTATGTATCTGTGGGAGATTAAGATCATTCAAGCTACTCCAAGCAGGTTGGCTTGCCTTTTTTTTTTTTTTTAATATTGATATGCCTTTGTTAATACAGGAAGGAAGGGGAGACAGAGCAGGGGGAAACCACATTAACATCAACTTCACAATACACAGACATAAATTTTTTTTAAAAAACAATCACTCATGCAATAGAATGAATTAGATATTTGCATCAAACACACAAAGTTAAATACTCTAAAAATGCTTTAAATAGAGTTATGACTTCTAACAGAAATAATCTGTTATGTATGATATATCTCACAGAATGAAGAAGGAAACGTGCCAACTGTAAAACATCTTCCCCACGTGTGCAATTACAAAGCTTTGAGTAGCAGTGAGTCAGTGCAGATTTTATAGATAGAAAAAAAATAACACCGAGCAGTTTGGATGGATTTTTTTTTTATTTTTTTTAAATGAGAGATGCTGTCATCTTTAAAATGATTCTCCTTTATTTTTTTAACTTATCATTTATCATTGGCAATTCTTAAAAGTACTTTAACTAGGAAAAAAAAAATCAGAAAACCCCTTGATTACACTATGAGAGCATTTTGCAAGTTTTTTGTTTTGCTGTTTCCTCTGTACAGTCAGTTTCTCCCTTTGTTTTTGTCTTTTTCATAGGGAGGAATAAGAAATATTTTTACATTTAGAGGGGAAAAAAAAAAAGAAACATAGATTATTCCATGATCATGTTTGGTAGGACTCCAGAGCACATTCCCATTACCCAACTACCAACAACTCATTTTCAGTTGATTGTATCTACATCTCTTTACAATTACGAATTCATGACTCCTGTGGGTCTACTAAACAAATTCTTTGCATGCTTACCTAGGTACAAAAGGTTATCCTACAATCACCTCCCTTGTGTCAATACACAATAGTCTACAATATTTTAAGATTTTAAATCTTCAATAAAACATGTGTGATAAATAATATCGTAGTTTTGCTTAAGTCATAAATAGACAGGCAGTTGGAAAGAATGTAGGTTTCCAGGTACCCAAGTATGGGGACGGAGACAGGGCATTATGTATTCAGATACAGGGTTAAGATAAGTATGGGGACAGAGACACCACTTCTCTTAGCCATGATTAGCCTTTTCCTGGATGACACATTCCTGCCGTTATCTGGAAGAGAGGATTAACTGCCCACTTGGGTTTGCAATGTTGCTGAAACAATAGAGCACAAGCACCGGAATAAGAAGTTTAACTGAGAGGAAGACTTTGAGCCTTCACACCATGACCCCCAAAGAAGACCCCTAGACAACAGTGCGCAGATGCAAGTGGGAGGGAATAGATGTAAATAACGTCGGGGAAATCATTTAAATATGTCTAAGACTTCTGGGAAATGACATGAATATGAATGACTGTCCTAAATAAATTTGTGGAAGTTAGACTAACCAGTG
Organism: Cariama cristata; assembly: GCF_000690535.1. Classification (NCBI taxonomy): domain Eukaryota; kingdom Metazoa; phylum Chordata; class Aves; order Cariamiformes; family Cariamidae; genus Cariama; species Cariama cristata. The sequence goes on along the minus strand of NW_009637416.1, from coordinate 23,678 downwards.
TGCATGCAGGAGGATCACGGGGGTGATCTCCCGTGCACCCAGCGCTGAAATAAACCTTTGCTTCACAGACTTTGTCCTCTCTTAAAAACTACATAGGTGAATGTTTCTCACACATGCAATAGTTTTGTATAAAGAAAACATATAACAGAATTTAAAAAAGCTTTTCTTAATCCTGAAAAAGGGAACGGCAACCTAGGGCTTAGATTTTACTTATATGAATAAAATGTCAAATATTAAAGTCATATCAATTTGCAGTAAGATCAGATGATCTTAGCATTAATAACGTCCATTGCCATAAAATGCAGTTACCAGAAGCTTGTATGATTAAATGGCATTTTCCTATCGTCTGTTCCCAGTGCTGTTTTTGCTTATCTATGGCAAGTTCCATCTTCTAAAAAGAATTTCTACTTATCTATACAAAGCAGTCTATGGGTCAGGTCTTCAATTAGTATATAGTGCTGCAGCTGAATAAAAGTCAGAGATATGACAATTTATGCTAACTGCAGATATGGTCTTCTCATGTCATCATTTTTACTAAAAATAGCTGTGAGATTTATGTCACCACAAAACTTGAATATTCAGAATAAACAAAGTAAGCCTTATCCTAACATACTAAAATGATCTGCATTTAAATCAGCTTGTGTAGGCAGATATGATAGATACTTTTACCTTCCCATTACAGATAGCTAAACCAAATGAAAATACTTCTCTCACACAGCCCTGCACTGTAAAGGAATATCAAGAAATAACTATAGCTCTTCAAATTAAGCCTTCGGTTCTCTTTTACTTGTAAGCTCTCAAGTCATTAACAACTATGCCAAGACCTTGCAAACGGCTCCATTCAATCAACAGTGCTCAATTTCTTTTTATGGGAAACATGCATAGTGAAGATAAGCAGCCAGCAAGTGCATACAAGGTGAACTCCAGGACGGCAGGTTTCACTTAAACAAAGAGTCTAATGGTTATTCATCTGCCAGACTCTTGGAAAATGGCAACAGCTTTATTCAATTAAAAGTTAGATTTTTAAAGGGCACAGAATTTAAACTATATGATTAAAAACATAAACAAATAAAGGTACTATTGGGCTATTTATAAGAGTCCAATAGTTACCTGAGAGTAGGTAGTTTCAAGAGAGTTAAAAACGAAGTTAAGCAATCGATGCACGACTCCATGTCAGGTCCTAAGTTAAAAGGAAACTCTCAAATTTGATTTCCACAGAGTTTGAATCTGGACCTAAAGCAAGGTTATATTTGAGATTATATCTATCTATCTATATATATGAGTGTGTGTTAGATAAGTAATTGGACTGACTGAAGGAAACAAGTCTCTGACAAATTGTGCTTTACATTAGAGTATTTCCTCAACGAACAGAAATATCTCAGAGATAACAACTACATTTCTTTTATATCCTTAGCAGATGACTGCGCTATGCTTATTTGATGAGTACCTGCAACAGTTAATATGTTGAGCTCAAGATCAGAAATAAATCTCTGCATACCCAGAGTAAGCAGGCTAAACATGTTTGGAGGGCCTCATTAGACACTTCGACACAACAATTTTAAGTAGGCTCAAGTTCCTCATAGACGTCAGCATTTTAAGTGACCTCTCTCTCTCTCAAAGAAAGCAACATAACTATTTTTAGTCATTAAAACATATGGGTCTATGCTTTTACCCTTTGTGGAATACAATATTAATTGCACCCTACATAAACTAAGAAATCAGAGGAGGCAATCATCATCACTTTGTTTACTACTCCTGCTCTTAAAGAACAGTATCTGAAATGCCACCTTCCTGGCAGTAAGCAAGAGTTACACAATGTCGTATTAGGCATCATGAACATGTGTAACAAGGACTAAACAGAAGTAGCCACTATGCCTCTTCTATTTGGAGCTATGCCCACTAAAAATGCAATAAATCATTATCTCTTTGTGCACTGACAGCATCTTTTATATGCTTTAAGCCATTATGCAGAAATAACAAAGTGACTATTTAAATTGAAGTAGTTATTGCCAAACACTACTGAAAGAATGCTCTGCTTACCTTTCAGAAATACCAACTTGCTGGAAAAATACAACTGCAAAAATATGCCTTATATAAGAGCTTTCATACAGTGCTGGTGAGAAACTCATTAAAGACTTTCAGTACTTCATTTTCTAAATTCATGTCAACAATTATAGAAAAAAATTGAGAAGGTGTAAGAATCTAAAAGCTCACTCAAATGTGTAAGCACATCTATTTGCTAAGGAACAAAAAAAGAAACGTGCTATCAGAAAGTCTACTAAACTTTACTGCCATACTTAGTCTTCATGTCATGCAAGTTTTGGCTCTGACATAAATGCCCAAGTGTCAGATCAGCCAGTTCTGCACAGACAGAGCATCAGGTAACACACCATTTAAAAAATATCATACTAAGAAATAATCTGACCTTGTGTTCCAAAAAAGAAACAAATGTTTTCTTCAGTGGGCGTTACTATAGAAATTCTGCAATTTAAATAGGACAACTGGTAGAACTTTTGGTGTATGCTCTAAGCAATTTCTGGAGTCATTTATGCAATCTTAGCTTTTAGAAAAATGACAAAAATAGTGGCAGTCAGCAGCAAACTCCTCAAAGCCCACAGAAGAACTTTTCTTACACTCCAAGCCAGGTCATTCTAGGCCTTTTCCATACAAGACATGAAGGTTTTCGCCCTGTGCATCAATTCCACCATGCCCTCCCCCAGCTAGCACAGCCACCAGTTCTGTCTTGTGCTTTGTCCTTCAAAATCAACTTTATGCAAGACAAGGAATCCCAATATACAAGAATCAATGCATATCAGTAGTAGCCACACATACCAGACCTGACTGGTTAGTCATTATCCCAGGGGAAGGAATCCCTGGTGCAGTATGTGGAGGAGAGCTTAAAATTCTAAAATATCCTATTACAGGTATCTTATAAAGTGGATGTGTGACTTGAATAACAAAA
>NW_009637416.1:0-20700 GCF_000690535.1 Cariama cristata | reverse complement strand
CGGGGAGGGGAGAGAAATGTGTTAATCACACATCCTCTAATACGCATACTTTGCTTAATTTGTCCTTCTATAACTTAAACCAATACTGATGACATGCTGCAGTACAATTGTTAAAGTGACGCTGCAATTTAGAGGTGAACACTTTGGATTTTTGTGAGGTGTTATAAGAGTTTAAAAAAAAAAAAAAAAAAAGGGGCTGCCTGCTTAAGCAGCATAACCACTATTAAGCTTTCCATATAATGTGCAAAGACACACAAAAAGAATAAATTTTATACTCTATGTTCAGACTTTCCACAGAGCTGTGAAACAATAGTTGTACCTGAGTTCTGCCCAAACAGGAATGTTAGTATTCAACACAGTGAAAAGTCCTTTATTATTGACAACTGCAGAAAGTCAGAACCTGAAGTCCATAGCTCACCAATTTCTCAGTTAATGTCTTTCCTTATGCAAGATATATTCTGCAAAGGATAATGTGAATTCTCCTCTGTGTTATTTTACTTCTTTAAAGTGCATAGACATAACTTAAGAGAACTACGTTTTCATTTTACATAAACAAACTTCTTCACAATTTCCTTTTTGAAGTAGAAATCCAGGTTCGCACAACTTTCTCTCACTCCCTGTAAAGGACATTATGAAAAACTCTGTGCTTCCAGGCCAGTATCACAATAACCGAAAGGAACCAGCAATTCAAAACAACGATTTCTACTTAACCTGAAAGCCTGGCAAAAAAGAGAGAAAAAAAAAAAGATGTCCTCACCCCCCAACACACCTGGTATCAGAGCGCAGCTCACTGTCAAGGCAAAGAAAAGCATCCCTCTTCCTCTGTTCTTTACAGAGCTGGTGAGCGAGGACTAAGAGAGCAGAGCAGCCCCTCCCAAAGAGGGCCAGAAGGATGGAAATCCAGAAGAAAGAGCATTCTGCAGACATCCAGCAGAAAGACAGGGGTGAACAGAAAGGTCCCACCGGCCAGCCCAGAACACATTCCATGCTGTACTTCTACTTTGCTACTAGCTTGTTTCCACAATACACTAATAGAGGCGACACAACAGACTATTGTGTTTGTGGTACCAACAAACTAGCACTAATGACTTCTTAGTACAAATGTGCATCTTCTGCAGAGCATGCTGTTGAATATGCTATACAGATGCAGCAGCTTTCAGCAGACAAACACATCAGGACTATCAAACAAAAAAGTGCACTGCAGTTTTAGGTGTGGTTAAAGAAAAAATTTCAAACACTTTATCTGTTCTAAGAATAAAGAAACGATAACATTTTAACCAAAGACAAAGGATATACTGGTGAGTGTTTTTAACTTACTTTTCCCATTCTACAGACATGCTATTTATCATGAAGTTTGTCTTGCTATCACATACAGTTAGCTGGCAGAGGTAAGTTCCAGATGTTTCTGCACTTGATACATCACAAAATGGACCTACTTCAGAAGGGATATCACATGTTCTTACCATATACTCCTTTGTCCAGGAGAAGTAAAAACTCATCCACTGCATTTCGCATCTCAGACTCAGTAAGATCCAGCAAAGAAACAACTTTGAAATCCAGCTGTCTTAGCAAATTGGTCAATTCATAGACATCTACCATCGGAGCCTTGAGTTGGGGGTGATTCCAGTAGCTCATATTTCCTATTAACAGAGCTACCTTGTCTGTTGCTGCAAAGACAAAGGAAAAACAAAACCACATCACGTTTATTCCATGGGTTCAATACCTTTAAATGTCATTTCTTCCAAAGTGAAAATGGTAACCAATCTCACTTCAGGCACATTATTTTATATGATTTTAAAAGTCATCCTACATCAACAACACAGCTCAAGTCTCTTCTAATCCAAAAAAACCCATTTCAGTGTGGCCTGACAGTCAACATATCTGAACTGTGATGCATCTCAGACTGGACAATCTGTCAAGAAGTGAGTCACTAAGGCTATCTCCCATTTCTTTCATTTTTCTGAAAGCACAGACAATTACTGAATTCCCCCATGCAAGAAGAAATTTAATAAACATGAAAGTTCTTATGGCAAGTTGCCAATGCTACAGCCAGTATACTTTCCCAAAACCCTCGAATTTTCTTACGGTTCTTAAAAAACAAACAAAAAACCACCTTCACATCTCCATCTCCCATGTTCAGTCTCTCTAAAGCACAGTACATTTAGGTGGAAACTTTTATAGGTCAGAAGTAAAAAGTCTTTTTTCTGTTTGTTAAGGCTTCTTTTTACTGTTGCTCTGGTTAAAAACAATTCTACAGAGATATGAGAAATTTGCAAAATATGCAGGGACGTCTACTGATATTCTCATAGTTAGAGATACGTTCACTTTGATTTTAAGAAAGTCCAAAGTAATTCTGTCATAAGTAAACAAAGCAGCAATGAAAGGAGAAAAAAGTCACATTAACAGAAATGCTTTAGAGACCACTAGCCTCATTTTTACCCCCAAATTGCACACTAAGTTACCGAAAGGCACTTATTCAAAGCAAGGCATTTCCTCCCTGGTTTGTTACTTCTCTCCAACAGGAATTCTTGTCCCACAGCTCTGGTGGCAAATGAGATCACATGAATGCCCCAAACCTGCTTCAGTCAGTAACCTCACACAGCTCGATCCAGAAGAGAATCTCTCTCTGTAGCCTCAATGTCCTAACGTTTCACCTCCTTCAAACAAGATGTTTTCAACTTTTTTGCAGCTGGAAAACCTCCAAGGTCTTGAACAGTGTAAACTATTTTAAACAGCAGAGACTGAGTGACAGTGGCACACTGTCACTGAAAAACACTTTTAAAAGCACAAGCTTTCTAATTAATTTAGAAAAGATGAACCAGCACTTGGAGAGCACTTGCACTCCCTCTCATGCTGATGAACCCAAAAGAGTGGTAAAATTTTGACAGAGGCCAGCAGCTGTTCCACCTGGTTTAGCATCAACAAGACAACATGCCTGACCACAGTCAAGTCTACCATGCAAATTTAAGCATGTGACTCAAAAACCCCAGCAATTATTCTCCATAACACACATACACTATCCATCTATCTTTATGAGCTTCAGCTCAGGATCAAAGCATCCACATACTGTGCATAGGAAGAGCTCAGCTTGCAGGGACAGCATATCCTTAGCAGACAGACTACAAGCCTTTTTATCACGTCATCCTAATACCACTATCTCCAACTGTCAAAGTATTCAAAGTAATGGAGTAACACACTGGCTAAGGTCGTGGCCAGAGGAATTTCAAACAGTAAACTGAAACAAGATGAGAAGTTGTAGATGCTCTGCCGAGTCACTAAAAATACTGGTGCCCTCAGCACAGTTTACTACTGAAAGGCCACGCAAACATTACAAGGGACTATTAAAACATGCAGAAGTCTCCCTCCCTGCAGCTATTTACCTGCGCTACAGTTATTTCTCTAGCAGTGGCAGAAGCAGCAATATTCAGAAGTAAAATCAATTTCTTAGGTATGAAATACATACGTTCATTACAGCTACAAAACTACTTACCAACAGGTCTCCAACTTGATTGTTCTTGTAGGTCTGCTTGAAATACATTAAAAGAGCAGATCGTCAGTAACTGCAGTCATAGTTGCCAATGTCAGAAAATGAACCACATGTTCCACACAGCCATAGCCTATTGGTACTGCTTTGCCTAATACATTACTAGTTTAAGACAAAAGAAGTGCTCTTTTTTTGTTTTGCTGGGGTTTTGGAGTGTTGTTTTGTTGTTTACCTAATTCCCTTCACCCTTTTCCAGCAAACATAACCTAATAGGATATGAATAGCTACTTCTATAAATTAAGAAATCATAGATGCTTATAGTGCAATTTCGAATCTCACAAACTGCACATCACCATTTTCAGTAACATCCAAAACAATTCATCCTCTCCAAATTAAATGCAGACATGCAAGATAGGGGATGCTCAGCAGGGATGACCATCTGTATGTGAAAATTCTTTTATTTTGTACTTCACAGAAGGATGGTAGAGCCAATGCTGTCCCAAGAGGAGCAGGGGAGTGATATGCCAAAGTGGTACGCTTTGGATAATGTTACACATCATGACAGTACCACTTCAGTAACTGAAACTAAGTCTTGGCAAAAGCAAACATATCTTTGATGTCTAACCCAGGAAATTATACGACCTTTGTGATTTGAGATTTTGGGAACAATGTATCAAGGCTAATCCCTTATGGAGCATTACTCCAGATCTATGTTTCTATAATAAACATCAAAAAGGTTTCAAATCACATGAAGTCACTCCAACATGAATTTAAGAAATATACCAATTCAACATATTATGGGTGACAGCCAGACACCTTACCTCTTTTTCACCTTAGTCATCTGAAAAAGCAGCAACATGCTACAACTTAAGAGTCCAAAGATACAACAGACAAGAAAGCAAAAGATAATTCCTTCTGTATTTGTATATGCATATATGCAGTATAAAACACCAGCTTTGTGTGATTTTACAAAGACAATAGCAACTCTATGAATCACTATATTCTTAAAGTTAATTTATTGGAACCAGAAAGCTGTGCTGCTCTTAACGTGATATCTGCCCCTATTAAATCCTCAGTTATAGATACATCCAAATAATATAAATGATATATTGTAATCCAGCTAGGCTTCAGTGATTTGTAACATGAAATTAAGATGTGAAATTAAAGTTTTTCAAAACTTAGGACTTACCTGGTTTTTGAAGATCGCTTAGATCTTCTGTGAAGAAATATACCAATAAAATCATAGTTTAACCACTAAGCAAAAAAATACATTTTTTATTAATAAAAATATAATTAAGTGTCATGCCATTATAATAGAAGCCAAATGTTAGAAAACAAACTACCTTTCTAACATACTTTCGGCTTTGCATTTCTGTAAATCTAACCTTTTGTATGTTATTCCACATGCAGAGAAGAGAAAATCCTACATCAATACACTAAGCTACGCTAGACACAGCATTACAATATAGCAGATCTCAAAACAAAGGGAGAAACACACACTATGCCTCAATCCCACAGGCATGCAAGCAGCTTGAATGAATAAGGAATAAAATATCAGAATCACCCATTTGAAAAATAGATGTTTGAAAGACTGCTGAAAAAGCAACATCCTGAGCAAGAAATCTTAATTCATTAAACCACGTGTATTCAGAAAGAGTTCAGATACAATTTTCAAACATTCTAAGCTACCACAGGTTTCATCTATTTATTCTGAGAACACTGGAAACTACAGAAAAGAAAAATAATTTATCTGAAGCACCAGAGGTCTCTTAGGGCAGGCCTGCTCCATGCAGCGGAGCCCTAGGCTGACCTCTTAGGCCACAAAAGCTGGCTCATTTATCCACCTGGGAGACTGCAGTGACCTGCGGTGACACTACTCTAGGTGTTAACAGAGCTTAGTAGCAGAATGATCTTGCATCCAAGTAAACTGTAGTTTGGGTGTAGACCCCCCCAGATGACAATACAGTGGTTACCTTCTGCTTCAAAGGGTAGTTTAATTACAGGTAACTAGAAGGTTTCTGCATAGCACTCCATCAGGTCATGCAGACAGTCCTGAGCCAGAAAACGTGTGAAGGCTCAAAGAGATGATCCGACCCAGAAGCTATGCCATGGAAGTGGCTGACACCGAAATGTGCGTCACTTCTGTGTTCCAGTGAGTGACAGTATGCAATCCCCTCTCAATGTTAAACCTTTAACAAAAGGGCTAAAGGGGAACATCAGCTCTAGTTAAACTTTGAATAAGAAATGCTGCAGAGCAGTTTAATTCCAAGAAAATTCTATGATTCTATGAAAAAACACGGTAGAGCGCCATTCATTGTACTTCGCAAATGCATTTGTTTTATTCATCGTTGGTAGGTAAGCTGGGCGGAAGGCTGCTGTAAGCAGCCTTACATCTTTATATATGATCCCCTATGATGTAAATATTACAGACTCCGAGATGCTCAGTAAGCAAGGGATGGTGTCAACATTAAAGGTCACAAGACACTTCTTCCTCCCCTTTGCATGCTGCAAAGGAGAACAGAAATCGTCCTAATAAGGTTGCTGGAAACACCTCTGGCAGACACAGAGCTGACAGCGGAACGAGCTCTAGCCAGCTCTCTAAGCTCACCCAGGTTCCTAAACATCTTCCTAAACAAGGATGTTGCCTCCTGAGCCCAGCCAAAGAAGCCTCAAGATCTTTCACATTTCACTACAAATCGCAAGCACAGTACACAAAAACAGTGCAAAAATCAAACAACTTTGAATACTACAGAAGAAGAAAGTAGTTTGTTTTTTCTCATGTGTACTCTAGATCATGGTATCAAGGCAAAGGAGAGAAGCACATGCAGAAGGAACGCTGCATTGCACATCAGTGTCTTAATATAGACCGAAGCTCTTAACCCATGCATACTTCTCGGCAACACACTCAACAATCTGTCATTCTCATCATTAATTTTTAAAAACTGATTCACAACTCAAGATTTACTTTACCTTCTGTGCACTCCACTGCCATAGATTTCCTTTCTTGTGTTTTAAGGGGGAGGAAAAAAATTGGAAGACAATTGCTCTCAGTTGAGAGTTAGCATACAAAGTGGAAGACAAAGGTAATTTCCAAGCTTCTCTGCAATCTGGCTCACTTCTTAGCAGCATAAATCAGCCTTGACCACAACACTGTATGGTAATCGTTACTAAAACTCAGGAGTACTAAATTAGAGTGTTTATTAGAATAGGAAAGAACTTTTCATATGAATTATGCAACAATATTCCCAGATAGATCTGGAAGCTACACAAACAGATCTTCTCCTCTTTAGTTTACTGCAAATACAGGCACACACACTAAAGTGTTACATTCATTTATTCTGCTTGCTGTGAATAATCTCACCTGTCCTGATTGCTGAAGGACTCAGTGTAACACATTTCATAGCACCACCAAGGGTTAAACTCTTTTTTAGTTGTCAAAAAACATAAAGAAACCAGCTTGCAATCTGCTGAGAAGCCATGTACATGCTACCAATCCCAAAAAGTGGTAGCATTTCTATGCTGGTTGCCATAAAAACCTAAAGTCCTTTATAAGTGATAAAGCTCTAAAATTCCATTTGCTGCAAGCAAGCACAGCTATTTTAAAAAATGGATAAATTGAATATACAGAAGGCATGTGCTCGGCTTAATAGTGAAAGCTTCAAAAATAAATTCTAATGATAGGGAAGAAATCGATATATCAGCTGACCTGTATCAAACAGAAAAAACTCCTTACCTATAATGACTTCTATCTTCTTGCTGTCTTGATCTTCCTGGTCATTGAATACACGACACCAATACGTCCCTTGATGTTCCACATCCACACAAGTTACCTATGCAAGTACCATCACAGTCATCCCACCAGACCCCAAAAGAATACCTGTGTTAGTTTCATTTAAGCCCACATGCAAGAAAGTAAAAACAAAAAGCAAAGCCTAAACAAATCCAGAAGCTGCTGACACCCTCATTCTTCAGTAAGCTGGACAGCATGTGTGTTCTAGAAATGCCTTCAAGAACTGAAGAAAGAATGCAAATCCACCTCACAGGCTTAAGATGCATTAAGCACTGAATGCAACAGCTCACACAAATCAGAGTGCTTTGCAGTGCAAGACAGAAAGAGAAGCTTTCGCTTTTCCTGATACTTAATCTTTTTTACATCGATATGTCACTCCAAAATACAAATCTAAAATACCTTATAGCCTTACATTCCATGACTACCACCTGAAACATGGGTGCATAGTTTTAATCCTGAACGAGAGCCTCAGAACAGTATGGACAAGTAAGTAAAAGAACAGGAGAACAACTTATAGTGAGCACTTCCATAAGAGGTTACCAAGGCTATGAAGAAGTTTTTTTTTTTCAAGGAAGCTTTATTTGATAAGTTGTAAGTAAAAGAACAGGAGAACAACTTATAGTGAGCACTTCCATAAGAGGTTACCAAGGCTATGAAGAAGTTGGTTTTTTTTCAAGGAAGCTTTATGTGATAAGTTAAAGGTGGTTACACATCAGTTGCCCAAGGCTGGCACTTTGCAATAACTTACCATGTAGACATTTTTGCTCCCATTTGCCAAGGGAAATCCATTTCTGAACCACTGGTAACGAGGAATTGGGTTTCCAACAGCTCCACATTCTAGTACCAAAGCATCTCCCACTGTCAGGTTTTGTGGCTGAGGCTGAATACAAATGCGCAACTTGTTTTCAGGCAAACCAATTAAGCTCCCTTAAAAAAAACAAAGGGAAGAAAAAAGAAAAGAATGGATGAGACAATCTAACTGCATATAGGCTAATAAGAATTGGTGACATAGGGCCACATCTTCCTGTAACTACAACCAACTGTTTTAATAGCAATGAAATTAAGTTACTTGTCCTTCAAGAGTATGCTAAAAATGCATATGCAAAAAATGAGTAGCAACGGCTTTCCAGTTCTTCAGTTGAAAAGTAAAAAGGAATGCACATTAAATATACCCCAGAAGTAAAAAAAAGAAGCAAAGCCTTCTTTGCATTATTTATTCCTGCCTGTAGGATTATAAAGGCTCCAGAGAAAGGAGTAAGTACAAAGAAGAGTGGCTACTGAAGGATGGACTGAGGATGCAACTTGTGTGCAAGTGCGTACAAGGAATAAGAATTTCAAACTTAAAATCAGTTAGTTTTAGCATATCCCTAATTCTTCTCATTCTAAACTGCGCCTCAAACCTTATGGTAAATATACTAAAAAAGCTCAAAGCTAAAAATGCTTAACGAACATCAGTCACTGACATGTCCACATACAGAAATGTCTTTGGCAAAGAAACCTACTCAGAAAACCCTAAATGCATTGAAGATTTGTCCGGTTGATGTAATATAAGTGTCTATATATGACAAAATTTATTGAAACAAAGTGTTGAAATTCATTTTTAAAACACCCACACAACCCACAAAAGTGCTCCACTGAAGATTTCTGATCTGTGTACTGAACAGTTTGATGAACTGACATACTACAGCAAGCCCAGACCTACTAGTAAAGGTCACAACAGTGCTCTTTTATCTCAGCTGCAAGGTCACTTGTCTTTACTTTTGGACTACGTATGCAGACACGTTTTGTCATCAGAGCTATTCATAACTGACAATGGGGGGTGATGACATTTTCCTTTGCATAGTAAAATAAAGGGAGACAGTGATAGGGTATCTTTGTTCTACTACTGTCCGAGCTTCTCGGCCCATTATAAATGTGTGTTTCAGAGATTTTTACAAAGAGATGTTTCATATTTATGATCAATGTTGACTAGTGTTTTTAAAAGAAAGCTGTATTTCCTAATGCAGGCTTGATACTGGTAAAAAGACTGACAGATGCCTGAGCAAATGTTCTGTTCTACGACCGCTGCTGTATGGCATTTCAAATACAGAGGTTCTGGCTTACCACGTTCTCTATCAGCTTCTATAATGGTGTTGTGGTTTTGTGGTTTTTTGTTTTTTTTTTCTTTCTTACAAACAGCTGTTTTCTTTAACTGTTATCATAGAAGGGATTTTTATATGTCAAAATAAACTTTATTCCCTTTCACTCAGCTGTTTATAGAACCTTCTCTCTCCCTCCCTCCCTCTCAATGTCCCAGTTTGCTATTAGGATCTTTCAACAAAATGTAAAGAATTAATTTCCCTTTAGGGCAGAAAGACATAAGTAAGGTAAGATGAAAAGGAACTGCTGTTGTAGTCAAATTAAACAGGATTAGTCTTTAAAAGAAGGAACACAGACAGAAGTTACAGATTGTGAAAGGGAACATGAGATTGAAAGATAACACGGTTTCTGTCTCCAGTGGTACACCTTACCTGCTATCTCATTTACAGGCCCTTGTTGGTACAGCCTGTTGTTGTACCACTCAGAAAATACACTAACAAACTGGACTAGGATCCTTCGGAATTGTGTCTGGCTGCCTCACTAATCACAAGCTCACAAGACAGCTATGAAAGACAGCTGTTACGGAATGGAGAATGGTTGGGCACTCATCAAACAGAAAACAATGAAAAGAGAGAAGGAAAAAAGAAAAAGGAGGAAAGCGACCAAGGGAGCAGGGGAAAAAAACCCAAACAAACCAAACACAAAAACCAGACAGTCAGCAGCCAAAGCAGAAGATTTCATACCTCGTCAACATTTGCAAAACAGGTACTGTCAGCGTCATGTAGTTCAACTGAACCACCAGTAATCCCAGGCCAAATCTTACAGGAGATGGAGAGCATTCATTCAGTGCAAGCACGACATACCCCTTTTAGGTTTCTTTGGAAGGATCCTAAGAGCGAAAGTTATAGGAAGGAGCAATTCACCCTGCCTCTCATCCTTTTACCCATTACCAAGACCTAAACACGCTAAAATTCACTTCCACTGTGGCTCCCGGTTGGCCAAGAGTCATGGAACCTAAAGCAAGGCACTAGTCTGCGCATACGTACCACCCTTTAGTCACCGAAACTTTTGCTGCAAGTGTGAAAAAATACATACTGCTGTTTTTCTCAGATTGTTTTTTAAAGTAGTCATTACAAGGTTATTCACCTCAGCTTCCTGGTGCAATCAGCAAGATCTAAAACCACAGATTTCTAACCAAATAGAACCTGAAGTAGGAGCAAAGGAAAAGCAGAAGAAATCATTGCTTAGATAAGGACCGAGAATATGTTCGAGATTAAGATGTAAAAAGGTCACCTCAAATGACACTGCAATAGCTTTTGATCTTTTACTGGAAGATGAGTTCTCTCTACCTCTTTTCCTGACATGAATAATTTTTATATGTGGGATGCAAGTGGAAAAAACCTTTGACTTGTGACATAAGACAAAATAAGCACTCTTCACAGTCTGAAGACAGTGTAGTTGATTTCTATTTCACTCATCTTTAGGCCAATAGCAAGCAAGTCCAGGCTATTTAACTAGAAAGTTTATGAAGGGTAGACTTAGTGCATGAGTCAATGCCTATTTAATGCAATTGACTATTCTGTAAAAAACAAAAAAACCCAAAAAAACCCCAAAAACCTACACACATCAGAAAACAAAAAGACACCACCCCAGCAACCTCAGAAAACTAAACTGGAAATAAATGCACGGTATTAATATACCAGATCCAAGAAGTAAATTCCAAGATTTTCTTTACGTTCTACTAACAAATTCCAGTACTACCTGGATACTGTTGAGTAGACAGCTATTTAACCTTATTTGCTTTCTGCTGTGATTCCATTTTCCTCACGCTTCTTCCACTTCCATACTTTCATCAGATATGCTGCAGATGGAGATTAACCCATCACTGAAGCAGAGGAATCTTCAAGCCAGTGCCATAAATTCATATAGCCTTACATTGGTACAGTTGAATTACTACGGCTTTTCTTATGCAGGTAACACATATTTGACCATTAGCTGACCATTTATAAAACCCATGAAGACGCAATTCACACCCAGAAGACTCAGTTTAACTCATGTTTCTTCCTCTCATAGGTTTATTTCAGTAAATTGTGTGGATGTCTTCACTATTATCTGAGTTGGTTATATGAAGTTGAAAAGATTGCAGCAGTAAACAGACATTCTGCAACAGACATATCCAAGGAGCCCCAGTCACATTCTCTTTTCCACAGGTCTTCTGGCAAAGAAAGAACACACTGGGCTTTGATCAATTTATCTTTCCTGATTGGTACACATCTAAAATTATGATAGCCCATTATGATCTGAAAAAGTGACTGCAAGGGAGATCTATCACTTCGCTACCTGTCAAAACTTCTTCCAGAGCTCAGTCCTGTTTCCTCAGAGTGCAGTTAACCCTCTTTCCATTCCACAGTATCTAGGTTTTCTAAAGTGTCCAGGTCTCCAGCATGCATGCACTCTTCTGTAGTTTACTGTTTTGACCTTCTAGGTAAGGTAGGAGTTCTTTCTAGGAAGGCAGCGAACCTCATTAGATTCTCCTTTACCCAAACACCTTTCTTCTCAGACTGGCAGCACACAGATGAAGGGGAAACAAACAGTCCTGACTATTAGGCCAGAGCCCATGCGGCAGACATTCAGAATAGACTGTGTCCCCAGTCCCTAGCAAGTTACAACAAGAGGTAAACAGGTAAACAACAAGAGAGTTAAAGAACTCCTTTTCTGACCCAGGAATCCTCTAAGAATTAAAAGGGTTCGTTTATGTTTTCCATCTATCTATGCTTATCCACCCCTGTGGAACTTCATTTCTCTTCTGCTTTTGTGACTAGCACAAGAGCCCAATAATGGGATACCGCATTATTAATCAGCCTTCTTATCCATCTGTGCAAGACAACAAGCGGGACCCAAGTTCCTCTAACAAGTGTGAAGACAGACTTTCAGAAGACAATGTATTTGCCACTCACCATCAGACGTACCCTGGAGATCACAAACGTCAAGTCGTGCCCACCGACTGAACACAAAGGAAGAGTCACTGTTCACTCGACAGATGTAAAAGCCAGAATCGTTTACATTCACCGGATTCAAAACCAGCTCTGGAGAATTTCCATGAGGAACCTGAATTACAGGTGATCCAAGAAATATTTAAATTCAGATCAATTTAATCTAAACCAGGATCAAACATTAGAATATTTATTTCAATGTCCGTAACACCAGCCTCAACTCCTTCACTTACTATACACTTTTGGATAAGGAAGTCTTGTTCTACGTATTTAGTAGCTCAGAGACAGGCTTTCTTCCAAGAATAATTAACGTGCCTCTATTTAAGACAATTTTGAGCTTTCAAGACAGTTGAAAGGCTCTTCCTGAAATTAATAATTTTTACCTTTCTCCACAAATCATTTTGAATAATTTCTTAAGCACTACTCCAACCAGCATGTGTGTTACATTCAGCTCTAGTCTTAAAATACATTCAACTACGACCAGGAAACGGTAACATTCTTTCACAGAAAAGTAATTTTTTACTACATATCTATTTTAACTGTAATGATCAGGAAATGACTGTAATCATATTTTTTAAGTCATGTTTTGAATGATCTAGGTAAACTTTTAGAAAGGTGTAGGAAATGAGTTTAAAATTTCAGTCCTAACAGCAATTTACTGCATTTTTAAAAATAGTACTTACAATAAAATAACATTAAGAGTGCATTAATCTTGTAGAAAGATAACCAGGACCAGAAATACGGGCATACGTGCTGCCATTCAAATTCCAGAGATACCAGCTCACATGCATTTCAATGTTTTACTGAAGAAGTCTGTGGCACCACTGAGTTCAGGCCTTCAACTGTTCATTCTTAGGAAACCAGTTTCCATCCATCCATGACCAACAGCGGTTGGCATTTGTTCCAGTGTGGCAGTTTCTCAGTGGCCTGTGTCAAACTTTTGGGTAGGCCGAGAGACAACTAAACTTACAGTTTCCTTACTGCCACATTCCAGGATTAAGCTCCAAGGATGAAGTGGTCTGAATATAAGGAACCACCTTATTGTTTTAGCACATTGATAGGGTCATTACGCAGCATTTCTTAAACTTCTATTTTTTATTAGTATATATAGCAATCTTCTCTTATTGTAAATAAGAGTAACAGTCTTAAAAAAAGTATCATTCAAAATCATTCCCTATTATTTTCACCATTTAAAAAAAACCCTATATTCTGTATCAACTATTACCTCTTTTTCCTGCTTGAACCACTGGTAATGCACAAATGGGTGTCCTGTTGCCCAACAACACAGCTTGACAACCTGACCAGAGAGCACTGCTTGAGAGTCTGGCTGTACAACAATCTTTATACCTTTAAAAAAAGAATTTACACATAGGAAAGATATTAAGAAATACATTTCCACAATTTAAGTTTGCACTTAAATTGTCCTCTGGGTAAAGAAAGTTTCTGTCATCAAATATACTTGAAAATAATTTGTTTGTACTGTGTATACATGCAGATTCAATTAGTAACATGAATTTAAGACATTCAAAATTGTCTTCCATTACACAAAATCCCCGCTTAAATTGATCAGTACTCTACTTTAAATCTTTAATAAATTCTGTAGATGATTAGCCCTTTTTAATTTTAGAATGGATCAATTCCTCTTGCTCTCTACTCACTAAAGCAAATAATACCTCCAATGGCATCACAGATCCCTTCTGGGAAAGGTATTCCCAGTGTTAAGAGTTTGCTCACTCCCAACAATTTCTCTGAGTTGTTAATCTTCAAATTAAGATCAGGCACAGCCTGAGGGATGAATTAAAACAGTAAGAGTTAGTTTAACTACAACATAGTGTGTTTTTCTGCTATTTCTCGTGCAACCTTATTAGCTGAAACATTGGTTTCAGCTTTATGCCTTTGACTCCTGTAGAACACAGGGCTGGGGTTTTCTTTTGCTAATATGCAAGGTAAAATTTTCCATTTCAAATTTTAACTGCCAGGAAATAGCATGAGTGAAATTCTGACACCAGTCTGATATGATCCAGTTATTTTCTTAACCTAGAGCATTCCAGAGATCTTGTTACAGCATGACCCCAAGAACAGATCCACTGGTATAACCAAGGTCATGAGAAGAGGAGGCAGGGGAAAAAAGTCAACTGCAGAACAGAAAGTTTAACCTCACACTGCTGTCAGAAAATACATGGACCTATGACCAAGGTGTTCAGCAACACTAAGTTGATAAGCCATCAGAAAAATCATTAGTGTAGACAGTATATTAGTTTAAATAGTATTTGCTATGGATGGTAAAATGCATTTAACCACCCTCGTGGGACCACAGGCAATACTACACATTAACAACTAGTTGCTCCCAATACTAGTGTTGTGGGTTAACCTTGGTGGGCAGACAAGCACCACACAGGCCCCCACACCCCAAGTGAGATGGGGGAAGAGAGAAAGCAAGAATGAAACCAAGAAAACTTGGAGGCCAAAATAAAAGGAGCAAACTAAAAATAATAATGATTTTTTTAATAAGTGAAGGATGAGTGGAAGAAAAGGGAAGAGAACAAAACAAGCGATGCAAAGGCAATCACTCACCACCTCCCATGGGTAGACCGATGCCCAGCCAGTTCCTAAGCAGAAGCTGGCTAGGCGTTCCAAAACTCTCTCTTTTCCCTTTTATTGCCAAGCATGATGTTATATGGTATGGAATATCTCTTTGATTAGTTCGGGTCATCTGCCTGGTTGTGTCCCCTCCCTGCCGATTGCACACCCCAATCTATTCACTGGAGGGGGCAGTGCGAGAAATAGAGGCTTTGATGCTGTGCAAACACTGTTCAGCAGAAGCTAGAACACTGGTGTGTTATTAGTACTGATTTGGTCAAAAATCTAAAACACCACACCATATGAGCTGCTACGAAGAAAATTAAGTCTATCCTAGCTAGGCCCAGTACAATCAATTACAGAAAAAGCACAGAAATCACCAACGGTACAGATGCACTTCATCACCATTTCATTACTCTCAGAAACAAACAATCAGATACAAAATAGGTATACATACTAAAAATGTCTCTTTTTTTTTTTTTAGAATCAGTCTAATTTCCCTATTTTGGGAGAAAGTAATTCCTTCTTTATAGTTTAATGAAAACACATTACAGAAGCTGAAAGTATAATCTGGTACAGAAGCAATATTCCAGATTGCTCACAGAATAATCTTACAGAATAGTACACAGAAGCTGTGTAAAAAAAAAAATAGTTGCAAAGAGATTGCAAATATCCTGGTACAAGACTCAAGATTATCATTTGCTCCGAGCCTTATCATCACACTCTGCCAAGGGTTTTTTTGTCTGCTTTTTTCTGCCCCTCGTGT
Source organism: Cariama cristata (assembly GCF_000690535.1). NCBI lineage: Eukaryota > Metazoa > Chordata > Aves > Cariamiformes > Cariamidae > Cariama > Cariama cristata. Next base: position 5,008 of record NW_009637416.1, on the reverse strand, counting down.
TTAACAGCTTAGCTGCACATCAGAACTTTTTCCTAACAGAGAATGTCTGAGGAAAGAAACCGTAACAATTTGATGAATGGGCTGAAACCTGAGCAGAAACCCATGTGATCAACAGACTGAAACAGAGATTATATGACATTTGGAAATCACATAATCTCTGTCTAGCAGGGAAGCGGGCTCTATTAATTTCCTCCACATGCAATCTTATTCTGAAATAGGTGATCACACAGGCAGCTACTCCAAAGTAGCTACAGGACTTGAAAATTCCCTGCCTTCCTTTCTGTAAAATAACTTCTCTACACCCTCTATAACCTTAGTTCCTCATTTAACCCTTCTGCCACTGTTTTTCATAGTTAAAGGGAGTGTTAAGTAAAGTTTTTGAGCATCACAATCACCTAACATTAACAAAGATGAACAGGAATTGGATTATTTCAATTTAAAGGACAGAACAATTAAGACGACTTGCTCTTTCCAAAGACTTACACTTTTTTTTTTTTTAAATTGCTTCTGACTTGCATCACTAACCTCTCTTAAGAAAGTAGTTGAGAAAATCGAATTCTCTGAAGGATTAGTATTTTGCACTCCTTAGAAGCATTACAAACAAGTTCTAAGAAATCTGATTCATAATTTCTTCACAGTTTCATTTATGTTCCTGCAATTCATTCAGCACTATACAGCTACTTCCTGCAAGCATCACAGAATTTAATGGTTCAAAAAGAAAACCTTCTGGCTCAATTTTCTGAACGATTACAAAGATACACAAATACTTCTTCGATTTTCCTTGGAAAATGCAAAGCTCAAGTTTTACCATTGAGGATGGCAAACTGACATTTACGGTTACCAGACTTTGAAACATGCAGTGCAAATCCAGTACTCATAATCTTAACCATAATCCAACTGTTACATTCTTGGCTTACACACTTGTAAACAACTTCAGTCATTTCTGGAAACTCAGTTGCAATTAGTCACATTCAGATTGAAGTGCCTAAACTACTGCAGTAAGAGACCCGCCTGCAGAGGAAAAACACCTCTTTGCTCTTGTTTCAATCACCACAGCTCAGGGAGGCTGCGCAAGGACTAGACTGCAATGCCACAAATTGTGTATTAAGCCTCTTTTCCTTCCTAGTCTGGGAGAAAGCTCTTTGCATTTCATTCATTTCCAGCAAGTTCACAACATGACAGGATTAAAAAAGGGAAGAAAAGGGATGGAGAGGTGACCCAAGGAACAAGATGCCTAGGCTTTCTCCAAAAAGGAGAAGTTTCAAAGTTATTACTACTACTATTTCGTGTCTTTACAGGAAGATGATCTTTGGTGCAGCTAATCCAACGCGACAGGCAAGCCTCTAAACTCTGAGAGACAAGTTCTGGAACTTGGTTCTTGGAGTCCGTGATTCTCTGAGAAATCCTTTGTATTGCTGCAAACAAAGCGATGTCCCAGCTTGTAACAACACACCTCTGCCATAAAGGTACTGAAGTAGTATCACTGCCAAAACAGGCCACTAAGTAGCATCAAAACTTTACACTTATTAACCAGTACACTCAGACTCACAAAGGTTTGTGTCTTTTTAACTGCATGAACTACGCTGGTAGAAAACAGTCTAACAACCCAGTATAACAGCTATAGAGGTCTTACATCAAACAATCCCATTCCTAAAAGAACTTGAGCAACATTTAAGCTTTTTTCTGGTGTATTAGAACAAATGGGCAGTTACGAATTTGTACTTCGACTTCAAGCATCAACCACCCCCGAGCATTTAAATAAACACCACAAATATCAAGGTCTACCATTTCTTTTTAAATAGTTCAAAATTCTTTTTGACCTAAACTTTCTTCAAATCCGCTTTGCTTTGGTTTCTCTTGGTTCCAGTTTCTCGGTCCCTATGAAGCTATTCGGTCCTCCTCTGAGGAGGCTGAATCCATTCTATCACAGATCATACTGTTCTGCAAGAGATTCATTTATAACAAGACCATCTCTGCAGTTCTAATGGGTCTTGACAAAAGTCTTCTTGTTGGCTTGTTCTCCTCAATACAAGGATACGTGAGCTATCTATCCAGTTCCCTAATTGACACCACTACCTCACAATTCTGCTCTGTAGCAAGTTCCTGTTTTACCCAGGATTTAGTCTTCATGATGTGTTTCAAAATGTAACTTGACTGACAGCCACAGAAAAATCCTCAATTCAATGGTGGTGATACTTGAGATGATCACAGATCAAGCAAGCACAATATTTTGGCTCAGCGCAGGCACTCTGCAGTACAAATGTGAACCAAGACTGCTCTTGGTTTTAGTACTGCCCCAGTAACCACCTTACAGAAAACAATAAAAAGGAACAAGCATTCATAGTGCAGGACAGCACACTACCGCCTATGCCTCCACCCCAACTCCTGCCCCTAGGAGAGCAATCCACTCACACTGGTATAAGACCGTTCCCCTCTCCCTGCCAAGCCTACAGTGGTGTACTGCAGCTAGACTAAGCAATCATGTAACTCGAATCACACCTCATTCAACACACCATGGTCCCCCTAGTACAGTAAGAAGCAGCAGCCTCAACTAGATGAAATGGCTGCAAAGCATGACTATAATTTACTTGAAAGCTTCCCAGGTTGTCTTAACAATGTTTCTCAGCCCATAGCTTCTTTTCTCACACTGTCCAAAGAGGACAGCTATCAATATGGCAAGGAGCTTGCTAGTCTCATTTGCACTCCCCGCTCTGAAGAGAAGCTTTTGTAACTTTGTAGTAGGCTAAATTTCACCAGATCCTGAAGGAGGAGGACCTAAAAAAGGGCCCTGGTTTTGTACTATAGCAAGATGCACTTGGTCTACGTGGTCTTACCTGTGCATTCCCTTGCACTGCCCCCCTTCCTAGACTTTTTGTGAAGAAGCAAGCCAATTGCGACAGTAGAAAATAACCTAGTTCTATCCTAAGTTAGTTTGGTTTTCTGTCCAATTAGCAAGTTAGACTGCATCCAATATGCACCAGAACTGGCACTAACTGGATCCCTTCCCTTCATTAGTGCAAGCTATGAAATGCAGTTAATGAAACCTGTAGCCCGAACAGATGGCTGGCCACACCACTCGTCTTCCTAACTCAACCATTTCAGTTCTGTAAGCATCTCCCAAAGGCACAGTCTGATACAGAACCCAAGTCAGCAGAGGGAATGACAGCACCTGTCACATCCACACAGCCAAGTCCAAGCATTAAGCCTGCTTATCTACTTGGCTTACTTTTAATCTCAGAATCACATGAGCCAATTACTACGGTAATCATATGAATACCAATTACTAGAATTCAAACACTAAAGCTGTTTTTATGTACTGTAGAAAATAAAGTTTTTCCAGTGTTTAAAAAAAAAAAGTTTGCTGTGAAAGCACAAACCAGAACTGACCTGAATGGCTGAGACACTGGAGAGCCTCTGTATGCTCCAGGGCCTGCAAGAACTCCACAAGCTCCACCACAGTGCAACCCCGATCTCCCAGTAGTTTCAGGAGACTCCAGCTGGGACTTCCTTCTGGCTCTAGCACTTTCAGGGAACACTGCTCTAAATCCAGAGGGCTACAAAACAATATGAGAAAGACATGGCACAGACCTTCTTACTACTTTTTCCTCAGAAAGAAGCAAAGTTAAAAATCACCTGTAGACCAACAAAAAGCTTTTTTAAAAAAAGAAGATGGGAAAATGCGAAATTCCTAGCTGATTTGGACATATTTGCAGTATTTCCTTCAAGTTTCAGGAGTTCAAAGCTTATATACAGTGACATCTCCACAGACAGAAAGTGGTATTAGTGAGTTGCATGCTACAAAACAAGAGATGCTTGTACCTAATAATTCTGACCAAATGTATTAAGAAATCTCCTAATTTTCACTTTTTAAAGTCTCAGCAGAAAAACAAGTACAGGACCTTTCATTTTCATGTGCCTAATTAAGAAGCGGTAAAGACTGAGTCAGAATCTAACTTGAAAGTCCAGGAAGACTTTGATTTTCAGAGTAGTTGTTCAAACAAGTGACTGCTGCAGCTTAACTGATACACACATCTCCTGCTACAGTGCAGTTAACTGCACCAATAAATTCATCCCCAGGTATAAATATGTATAGTGTTAAATTTTGGTCTTAATCTTCATGCACTCGCAATCACAGCAGACCAAAACAACACAGATAATAAGGAAATGAATACAGACACATAAAAGGAATGCAAGTTTATGTATTCTCACTAAAAAGATTCATCAATATTTCTTTCATTAAATCACAGTGTCATGCAAACCTGGAGGTGAGATATTTTCACTTATCAAGTAGTCCTTCACAGTATTTTACTGGATACAGAGAAACAAACATAGCCACACGCCCTACAGAGGGGTCATATTGTGGTCCTCAGGTTTTATTTCCCTATATTAATAAATACAGTCATAATGGAGAAAGGACACATCTTCATAGTGTACATTCCGTGCTGCACTTGAAATGCCTCCTTTTTTTTGAGATATTACCCTCTGAACAAAATCTTGAAAAGCCACAGGAAGTAAAGTGATCAGGAAGCAATGTACAGAACGTGACCCAGGCAGAAAGGGTTGAAGAAAACGAACACGTTTCCCCTAATATAGACAAGGGGAGCTACAGGGAACAGTCAACAAACGTTTTCCATATTCCCCGTCTAGGGGAAGCAGTTGGCTACGTTTGTGCTGAGGAAAGTCAGGTGAGGTACAAGGGGATGCCTTCCGACTACACCGGTGGCAAAGCAAAAAACCACACTACCTGCACCCTGTCACTTCTTCACTGGAAGCCCTCAGGGACTAAGCAAACATCTCCCAGAGATGGGCTACGGGTCCTCGATCCTATCTGCCCCAGCGCAGGGCCTGGGCTAGGGGACGCTCCCTGGGAAGGGTCGGCGGGAGGGGAGGGCGCGGCCAGCGCAGGCCGAGTAACTCCGCGTTCAGGCAGGAGCGGCAACAACACGGCTGCGGCTCCTCGCTGGAGTACAAAGTTGTAAAGCGGCTGGTAAGCCAAGCCGAACCCACA
>NW_009637415.1:2805-13568 GCF_000690535.1 Cariama cristata | reverse complement strand
AAAACAAGTGATGCACAATGCAATCGCTCATTTGAATTGTAATTTAAATTTCAGAGGAAATATATGATATAGTTAAGGGTAGTTTATCATTAAGATATCATAAACAGAAGCATACATTCAGCTGAAGACTGAAAGAGCAAAACCTCAAATTGTGTAAAGGTCAGAGGTTAACAGACTGCAGTGGAAGAATGGTAATGTATCCTGTGCTATGTTCTGTCTCCAGATGTCTATATTAGTTTTGTGAGACCTGTTGAAAGCTGTTGTCAACATCTACCATCTGTCTCTTGGTATTTTGCACAGGGAGAGTGCAGAGATACACTACTCAGTTGCTTTATTCTTTCTCTTGGTGAGATCACAAAGGAAGATTGTGAGTCGATAATATCCTCACAGCATTGATTTGGGGTATTACAGAATCAGTTGTCTCACTGATACCATATGATATTCAATATATAAGTATGAAATAGCGCATTGTTACTGAAAATTGTAACCAAGAAAACTCCCTAAACCAAATAATAGTTTAGAAAGCCGACATTGGTTTATGACAGCACTGGGTGCATGGGGGATCTCTCCTCCTAGCATGCACACTAAGCCAAATGAAGATACGCATTATATACAATAACATATTTGCATTTTCATAGTACACTGCATATTCATTGTTATTCACACTTAGGATTGGTTACAAGTTTCTCGCTTCTAATGTAAATTAGTACACACCCTCAGTTAGCACTGATGAAGCCTTTCTATCAACTACGCATGCTCCCCAAGCAGGGTTTTGCCCTCTTTCGGGGGGGGCATTTGATTTGGAGGTCACGATCGCCCACTTCCACAATTACCTTTGTCCTACTCTCAACCAGTTTATTGCTGATGTCTGTGGGTTGTAACATTTTATCAGCTTGGCTCCTTTTATGTCTGGAACTCCCTCTCTTGAAGGTCTCTTTTTGCATTCTGACCTATTAACTTAGATAACAATGTCCCTTTTTTATCATTTGTTCTTTGTTTTCTTAATGCTTCCCAACCTTGGGATGCCAGGCTAAAGAATGTGCCTGTTTTTCTGTTAATTTAAGTAAATTCTTTAACCCTTTGGTATCAACATAAGCTCAATATAAATGTTAAGCTCTTTTTGCCTACATAGTAAATGCAACTCCTACGCTGTCCACAGGGAACAGGCGTCTGGATGAAAAGCAATAGCTGAAAGTTCAGCACCAGATGAGACAAATGTTTGATGGACTGGAAGAAGCACTAGAGATGAGATATCAGATAAATTCTAACAAAAAAAATCCTATATCTATAAGTAATTAAGAAAACACAGATCATTTTTTTCTCTGTTTCATGTTGTGTAGCAGGAGCCTATACTTTTAGAGAATTCAAGAAATATTTTCATCTGCTCAGATACTTTTTTACCTTGAAGTCTTCTTAGGTCTGAAACATTCTGTCTAGGGATGAGCAGGAAGTTGCTAGGAATTTTTTACTACAATTTAGAATTCCTCTACTGTTTTATTTCTAGCCCACTCACCCTCTGCTGTATTGTGATGAAACCTAGATTTGTATCTTTGACAACTACAATTCATCTTTCCCTTTCTGTGCTATCTTTCCTCAAGAGTATTAATTACTGACACTTTCACTTTGGCAGTCAGTTTAAAAGCCTATTTCATTCACCAAGGTCTTGGCCAGTTCATGTCTTTTCCATAATATGGTATGTTTACATACTTAAACAGAAAATTTTAAAATAATTTGTAATATTAACTTTATGCTACCTGCTCCCCCTTCTCTTGCTTCGCTCACCCTTTTTGCTTGCCATACAGAGGTCACAGTTCTAACAGCTTATGCTGGAGGCTAGCTTCAGGCTGTGCAGCTGGGTTTGCATCTCCCTTCACATTACCTGAGGGCACAGTAAAACAAACACAACACACATTTTTCAACATTCAATGAAGCAATCAACATCTTTTTGTAATGCTTTGGAAAAAGCGTATCCTGCTGTTACGATGAGTATTGTGCTCTGGCTTGGTCAGTTTATAAATGTCATTATCTTTTAAGCTGAAGCTGTCTCCAGAGGCCATCTACCATCTGGCAATGCATTGAAATGTTCCCTACAGCTATAACATGGTAGGATCATTGCAGAATTTGACTTGTTTATGTAGTCTCCAGTTCTTCTGCCATGTTGAAAGGATGACGGTGGTTTTTTTTTTCTGGAAAAGAAGCTGAAAATTTGATCCAAGCCAATCTCTTTTAATGGGCTAGGATCAAAATTATGAATGCCAGAGAAATGTTCAGGATTCTCTGCTAGTTCAAAATGTATACCATTTTTGGAGCTAAAGTTCTATGCTAGCATATTTCAAACCTGTGTATAAATTTTATTACAAAATACTATTCTTTAAAAGTTAATCATCATTTCATATTGTTTTATCCATCAATGAGGATTGTTCAGAGATTTACTTAATTTAAATTGAAAAGAAAGTCAGAAAGAAGTTTTACTTATTGTTACGACATTCACAACACATTTAGAAAGAATTTGTTGATCAAGACCATGTTTTCAGATGTTTTTCTCCCTTTTATGTTAATCTCTCTTGGTGCAAAAACATTAATCAGGGAATACAAAAACTTAAATCAAGGTTGAAAAAGCATTGTTTATAGTGTTTGTGAGACGTTAGCATCTCTCAAGAGATCCAAAACTCATAAAGAGATACTGTAGCAAATCTACATCTAGAAGAATTCACTTGCTTAAAAGGAATCATAGAATGGTTAGGGTTGGAAGGGGCTTTTAAGATCGTCTAGTTCCAACACCCCTGACATGGGCAGGGACACTTCCCACTAGACCAAATTGCTCAAAGCCCTGTTCAACCTGGCCTTGAACACTGCCAGAGATGGGGCATCCACAACTTCTCTGGGCAACCTGTTCCAGTGCCTCACCAACCTCACCATGAAGAATTTCTTTCTTATATCTAGTCTAAATCTACCCTCTTCCAGTTTGAAGTCATCAAGTTTGAAGTCCTATCAGTACATGCCCTTGTGTGTGCCCAAAGTCCTTCTCCAGCTTTCTTGTAGGCCCCTTTAGGTCCTGGAAGGCTGCTATAAGGTCTTCCTGGAGCCTTCTCTTCTCCAGGCTGAACAACACCAACTCTCTCAGACTGTCTCCATAGGAGAGGTGCTCCAGCCCTCTGATCATCCCCGTGACTCTCCTCTGGACATGCTGCAACAGGTTCACAGCCTGCTTGTGTTGAGGACACCAGAGCTGAACGCAGATGGGGTCTCATGAGAGCAGAGTAGAGGGGGAGAATGACCTGCCTCGACCTGCTGGTTGCGCTTCTTTTTATGCAGTCCAGGATATGGCTGGCTTTCCGGCTGCAAGTGCGTATTGCCGGGTCATGTTGAGCTTCTCGTCAACCAACAGCCCCAAGTCCTTCTCCTCAGGTCTGCTCTGAATCCATTCTCCGCCCAGCCTGTATCTGTGTTTGGGATTGCCCCAAGCCATGTGCAGGACCTTGCACTTGGCTGTGTTGAACTTCATGAGGTTCACACAGGCCCATCTCTGAAGCCTGTCCAGGTCCCTCTGGATGGCATCCCTTCCCTCTTGTATGCTGATGGCACCACACAGTTGATGTTGTCAGCAAACTTGCTGAGGATGCACTCAATCCCACTGACCATGTCACCAACAAAGATGTAAACAGCGCTGGTCCCAATACCAACCCCTGAACAATGCCACTCGTCACTGGCCTCCACTTGGACATCGAGCCATTGACTTCAACTCTTTAAGTGCAATCATTCAGCCAATTCCTTATCTACTGAATGGTCCATTCGTCAAATCCATGTCTCTCCAATTTAGAGACAAGGATGTCATTTGGGACAGTGTCAAGTGTGCAAGTCCAAAGCACGGACATTTAGACTGCCCAGGAAAAAAAAAAAAAAAGAACAAAAAAGCAACCATAATCACCAGCTAAACTTATAATGAATCAGTGAATAACATTCACTTGTGATTTGCTATGTCAACTCATACAGAAATAATGTGAAAATTTTGTACATGAGAAAACATAATATTCTTATCAGATAAGGTTCTGAAGCCTTTTCTCATGTTAATTAACAACTGGTGAACTATAGGTAAATTTATTAAGTTAATAAAATATTTGTCTGTTGAGGGAGAAAAGTCACACAAGTTATATTTCAGCTTTTTCGTTTTTATTACTTTTACTATAATATTTATATTTATAATTATAATAACACAATTACAGTTAAGAAAATGTAGTGGGTTTTCAAAGCATTACTATATAATTACATCCTATGTGTCTAAACGTGAGCTAGCTTTCTTAGGATGTCTTTATAGACCTACATAGTCTGATAGGGCAGTTCTGCATCTCTTTTGTATATAACTCTCTTAACAGGAGTTGAACTATACATGAGTGATGCCTCTTCCACATGGAAACTAAAGGATCTCAGACTTAATGAATGGTATCTAGAATTTAGGATGGGATTTGACTCCCAAACTGTTATTTAGTGATTTTTGTTGGTCCTTATGGCATCTGTGACACTCACAGACCACTGGCAGTTAAGATGCAGGACCCATGGGATATCTGCCCTCATTTAGAAAGGTAGATTAAGACCAAAATTAATATCCTGTGGTTTCTGACAAAGCATCATATGTTTGTTACAACCCCTTTCTGGGTTAGTTTGTTGGGGCATCTTTAGGCAAACACAAAGATATACAAGCAGGTAGGATATGCACAATTTGCAAGTACAAAGCAATTATTCATTGCTTTTTGCAGACAAAAGATATCAAGGATTTAGCGAGCTGTCTGGCTGAGCACCAGTATGCTTACCACCCCAGTGAAGTGTCCCAAGGGTTTGTCTAGTTATGACTTATAACAATTACAAAATACACATGTCTAGTTCTGAGCTAGACTACATTATCTTATTTAGAGTGAGAATGTTTTGAGTATATTCAAGATAAAATATATGTGGTTTTTTTTCTTGCAGTCTGTGGGCAACATATGTTTGATGTTCTCTACATGGTAAAATTAATTTCACCTAATTTAAGCACTTAGAGTGTCATTATGTCCATCATACTTAGTTCCCTCAGCTTCTTGCAGAGTCAGTGAAGAGTAGTAAGTTCTTTGAGGCTTCTGTCACCTAAACAGATTCTAGTGTCATTTCAGACAGCTTTGGGCAGCCAAGGTATCTGGAGAGGACTGGTAGATATGAAAATGGACCTCTGAAACACACAATCTGGAGTGCAGCTGGAAACTGTATGGAATATCTCACAGTTCCTAAAATGACCATGTCCAGGCTGTTGAATCCCACATAAAATGAACTCTGCCCTAAAAAAGTTGCATTCCTTTCTGTTGTCTATACATGTCACTCAACAGGACTGGTTTTATTGTTCACATACAAATTAAGCAGAACAAAACTCTCTCGGAGTTTCCAAGTACAGAGTTATTTGCATATATCAGGTTACCAAATGTGAAGATTGAAACTTTCATTTTGTCATTAGTTGAAAAAATCAAGTAAAAATAAAGACTAAATGTAACACAGCTATCATATACATTGAATTTCTTATTTTCACAATTTAAAAAAATGCATGGAAGAAGCAGAAGGCAAATCACTGCAAATTTACATTTACTTAGTGTGTTAATGAAAGTAGCACCTAAAGGAAAAGTGTCTGAAGAAAAATGTTCTGTCCCATTACTATTTGTTCTTGTTCTGAGGTCTTAAGGTTAGATCCACAGCAGAGGATTCTTGACTTTGTGCTTTGTATAATCATTTAGAGGTTAAGTAAGCATGTACTATTATGTACCTGCCACTAAGAACTTAATCCACAATGTAACTGTGGAAAACTTTGTTCACCTGCTGCCTAAACCTGAAGGCGGGTAAGATGCTTAAATTTCTTACAGTAAAATTCCTCAAAGCCTACATATTTGTTCCTGTTCATATTGAAAACTGCCAGAGTCCAAGAAGCGTGTCTGTCTCATGTCCAAACTTCTGTATGGTAAGTCCAGAACACTAACGTTCTACCTCTGCTAGTGAAAGGTCTAAGCAGCCTTATGTCTGATAAACTAACACTTGTAAAACGGAAATGAAACATAGAAAATCAGCCCAACTGAATCTGATGCCACATATTACATTTTTCCTGAGTGAATGTTCCCCATTCTTAGTATATCAAACAGGGGCACTCCTTTGGAAGGATCCCAATGCACTGATTGTTCTGCACCAAACAACTAAGTTGAGCCTAAGAGATATTGTTGGAATGTTTATGAAACAGTTAAGATCTTCGGTTGTAAGAGTAAAATCCCAGCACTAAAAGCTGTGTCTCATCTTTTTGAAAGCATTTCCTTTCTATTTGGCACTGTAGTTGTACTTATGACATTTCACATCCTCTTTCTAAATTAATAATTATTTTTTGCTTTAAAGAGTGAACTTCAGAGTCTCTCGTTAGAATATTCCTCTGACAGTGGGAGATTTTGAATGGAAGGAGTCAATCTTTTTGGTGGGAATAAGGGGTTTAGAATTCCATAGTCAGAAGCAGCACCTGCAGTTGAGATTTTCATTGCCTCAGGGAGTGTTCTAGCCACAGAGTTGTTATGCAGTGTTGGTTTTCCAGGCTAATTTTATGAACAGTTCACAAAAAAAGAACAAATTTAACTAAAATTCAAGTAAAAGGAGAGAGGATGGTACATTTCTAGAGGCCAGAATCAGGCATATAAATAAATGATGTTTAGCTTACATCCTAGCTTCATAGTATTTACTACTGGATAGTTTTGGTGGTTTCTCTCAAAAACATTCCATGCAGTGAATCTTATTTTGAAATGTCGTACTTTCCTGCTCATTCAAAATTAAACCTGTTAATTCTAGACTGTGGTGTTGCCCTGAAAATCGGTAACTCCAATAGATAAGTCCTCGTGAAGATTAAGCTGTTAAAGTAGGAAATTGCAAGAAAAAATGTCGATAGATGGCATTTTTAAAGTTTTTAAAATTAAGTAACCAAGTGATGGAAGTTGGGGCGGTTTGTTTGTTTGTTTGACTGATCGATTGATTTCTTTTTCGTTTAGCTGACTGTAGCATACATTTCTAAGGGAACTACTGAAAAGGCCAAAAATAAGCTGCAGCCAGCAAAGCCAGTGGTGAAGACAGGGCCGTTGGTGATCCCATGAGTATCTGCTCATATTTAGCTCAAACCATTTGACACATGAGTTGTTGGGAAAAAAAGAATGTAGATGCTTAGGAGCTCTTTTATCTAGTGACTAGTTAACAGAAGAACTCTAAGATGGTTAGTAGTCTTGAGCATGTGCCAGTGAGGAAAGGCCATGGAAGTTGAATTTGTCTGGCCTGTAGAAAGAACACTAAGGGGATATCTAAGTGCTGTCTTCAGCTATCAAATGGGACAGTTATACAGAAAATGAACATCATCTTCTCAGAGATGCACAACAAAAGGACAAAAAGCATCTGACAAGAGTTGCTTAAGGGAAGTTTTCACTCAATTTAAATAAAAAAAAAAAAAACATTTTTTAAAAGTGTATCTCTACTGCCAGGATGCCCAAAGAGGCTGTAAAACTTGCATTCTTGGAGACATTAAAAACTTGACTAGACAAGACTCTGAGCAACCTCCTTTAACTCAAAAATTATCCCTGCTTTGGGCAAGAGGTTGAATTAGAAGAGCTCTATGGGTCCTTTCAAACATAAATTATTTTATGATCTCTGATCTTCAAAGAGTTTATAACATTCAACTTCAGAGCTTCTACTGCAGAAGTAAGAAGTTAACTTATTTTACAGGAGAAAAACAGTGGTTCAAATAGTGGTGATAAGATTTGCTCCATACCACATTACAAGCCTACAGAGAACAGGAAACTGAATACTTAGCCTTTTTAAAGTGAAATTAGTCCTAGAGCCAAGATGTCCATACTCCACCATTACGGATGCAAAAGTCTTCACAGTATGATTAAAGTAAAATATTGTGATGCCTATAAATTATAAGTACAATAAACAGAAGGTAGTCAATATAAACTTCCTTTAAAACTAAATATAGGTGAGCTAAAATAGTGACACCAACAATATGTAAGTATGTTATCACATTGTGATTGTAGAACCAATAAATGAGCATTATACGTAACTGTGTGAGTAGTGTGACCACTAAAGATGTGAAGATTGCAATTGCATTCAGGAGGCATCAGAAAACATGTAAACATTGACCTAGGTAACAAAAAATTGCAAGACAAAGGACACAGAATAATATAAACAGAAGCGACTGCAAATAGGTGGGAAATGCTGCCAAGCATGCCACTGAGAAGTATAATGGGCAATACTTGCAAATAAAGAATAACAAAGTGTCGTGGTTTAACCACAGTTGGCAACTAAGTAGCATGCAGCCGATCCCTCACTTCTCACTAGTCCCCCCTCAGCGGGATGGGGAAGAGAATTGGAAAAAAGGTAAAAACCATGGGTTGAGATAAGAAGAGTTTAATAATAGAAATAAAATAAAATTAAATTAAAAAATAAAATAAAGTGAAATAATAATTTAAAAAATTATAATGGAAAGACAGACAACAAAAAAGAGAGAGCAATAAAGGCCAAGATGCCCAGTCAGACCCTGAGCAGTGATTGGCCCCCCTGGCCAACTCCCCCAGTTTCTATGCTGGGCATGATGTTCTACAGTATGGAGTATCCCTTTGGCTAGTTCAGGTCAGCTGTCCTGGCTGTGCTCCCTCCCAGTTTCTTGTGCAGCTCCTCACTGGCAGAGCACGGGAAACTGAAAAGTCCTTGACTTAGGGTAAGCACTACTTAGTAACAACTAAAACGTCAGTGTGTTATCAACATTATTCTCATACTAAGTCCAAAACACAGCACTGTACCAGCTACTAGGAAGAAAATTAGTTCTATCCCAGCTGAAAGTAGGACACAAAGGAAAGTCCTAATTCTGTATGAGCCTGTGCAGGGAAGCACTCATAGCTACCAATCACAGAAGTTTCCATTTCATCTTTTCTGGGATTCATCTCTGAATATTTCATGTATTTAATAACATACCTTTAAAAGCATTGACTGAAAACAACTCAGGTGAAACAATTCTTCAAGTTAACTGTAACTTCGTGGTAATACAATTTGCACAAAATTATAAGAAGGGAGAAAACTAGAAGAAAGACTGTTATTGAAATAAAGCAAGTGTAAGGTATCAGTAGCAAGAGAGCTCCTGAGGAAAGTAGTTGTTGTAGACTACAACAGAAGCATAACTGACTGGCTTGGATGATTAGGTGAGGAAAATCATCTAAGTTTGGCTGTGACCAGTGTGTTCCAGTTGTTCTTGTACAAATATTAACTTTCAGTGTAGAGTCTTTTCTCTTCTCTTCTCTTCTCTTCTCTTCTCTTCTCTTCTCTTCTCTTCTCTTCTCTTCTCTTCTCTTCTCTTCTCTCTCTTCCTAATATGTTCAGATTGCATCCAGATATGTTTATAAAGCATAATAATATTCCCTCTCCCAATCTTTGTTTTGCAGGATAAGTCAGTAAAGCTCTTGAATCTACCCTCAACAAAGTACACTGCCTGTTCCTCTAACTTTATTGGTAGCCACTCTTGGTATTCATCTGACTTCAACTTCCTGGGGTTTGGGGTTTTTTAATTTTTATTTTATTTTATTTTTTAATGTAGACTGGACAAAGTCTTCTCAGTGTCATTGAATTCTGCATCTATGATTATCTGTCTCCTCAACTCTGGCAGTTCTCCAAACTGTTATGTCATCTGCAAATTCCATAAAGACACATTTCCTTATGCTTCAAGCCCACTAAATTAAAATACTTAACAGGATTATAACAGCCTTTTAATCCTAATAACCCCACTTTCAACAAAAATCATTATACTCATATTCTACCCTACCCTTGACTAGTCTTTTCTTCTAAATCTATTAATACACTGTAGAGTATTGACTTAAACTCCTGAGCTATTTGGCCACCTCTTTTTATCTTTTTCTGAATATCGATACAATGTTCACTATTCTTTATTCATTGTCACCCCAAATGACAGTTCATGTAAAGTCCTCCTAATAGACTGAAAAGTTAATATGCCTATTCTTTCAGTACTCTGGGCGGAGAGTATCTGGAGGTCCCAGTCTCCCTGCAACAGGGGAAGGCATTGTGGCCCATGAAGAAGGCCATGCTGGAATAGGTGCACCTCAAAGCAACTGTGGCTGTGGATAAGTCTACGCCACAGCAGGTATATCCCTGAAGAGCCTGTGGCTCATACTTGAGGCTCCACTGGAAGCAAGTACACCCCTAAGGGACTGCAGTCTGTGGATGAATCCAAGCCAGAGCAGGGGCAACGGGAGGAGTTCGTTGTGATGTAAATGCCTACGATCTGGTCCAAGGGAACCAGGTGTGGAGACTATAATGGAAATACCTTAAAATTATTGTAACCTGGGATGTGAGTTGCACATTATGGGAAATACTACAGCAGGAACCCCTTGCTGTTAGCCAGACTAGGGGCAAGGGGAGGAGTTCATTGCAATGTTAAACCTTATAATCCGGCTGTCGCTGTTTAAGGCTGGGCCAATGCTTAAAATGGGCAGGACATGCTCTCTGTTAACTCCTTCCTCCACCCCATAGGGGAAGGAAAGGAGAAAAGGGAGAGAGGCTTATGGGTTGGAAATTAAAACTACTTTAGTAAAACAATAATAACAAAAAAGATAATATTACTACTACTACTAGTAGTAGAAATAAAAGGAAAAGTATGCAAAACCAATATTGATCTTCCCAATGACAGTCGGGGAATTGCAGGCTGCAGTGGCTCGCACTGCAGC
>NW_009637415.1:0-2743 GCF_000690535.1 Cariama cristata | reverse complement strand
CACTGCAGCCACAGCAGGGTGAGCACCCAGATGGGCACATGGACTCTGCAGACAACAGGAATCAGATTCAGGAATGCACGGATTGGAATCGGAGGCAGAAGAATGAGCAGAGTCCCACAGGGATGCCGGTCATGAAAGAAGAGAGTGAGACCTTCGTGATCCCTTACCTTATACTGAGTATGACATGGATGGGATGGAATACCTCCTTGGTCAGTTTTTGGTCACCTGTCCTGTCTGCAGTTTTCTGCAGGTGTGACCCTTTTATGACTTTTCATTTGTTTAAGAAAAGAAAGCCAGCAGTGGTCTTGGTTCTCGTAACAATAAGTATAAACATGGGCCTTTCTGCATACCAATCCCATGGTTACATCAGTAGCAACTATAAACATGGAGCGTTATCAGGCCTGAAATGCAGACACTGTCTGAAAAACATGTAGCTGTACTTTCAGAAAGTGCAGTTACTTACAAAAAACTTAAAGAAAAATTCCAGAAAGGAGAAATAGTCCTGTTTTAGGCAAACCCAGACACTGGCCCAAAGGGAACAGGATTGCATATTGTAATGGAAATACCTTTAAATTCTTGTAACCCATGATTTGTGTTGCATGTTACAGGAATTACTATAGTAGGAATCACTTGAGCCAGTGAAGGGCTAGCATTACAAGAAGTGCAAGTGCAAGTGCAGCAGTGACCTGGCCTGAGCTGGCTTTGGTGCCCAATAACTCCACACAGCACACCACCTCTCCTGTCCTGAGTGACCATCATAACAGACGGAGCCCAAAGTCGTGGACTAAATGAACTCAGCGAACATTTTGTGGACATTTGCAGGCATTTTATGGACATTTCACAGGTTAGTCCGCAGACTAAGAGAATGACATCTGTATATTATGTCAAAGGATGGGAAGGAGGGTGGTAGTTAATGAGGATGCATTGGATAGTGTGGGATCTGAGCATGATGTAAATGACATGGAATAAGGGGTGGAAAATGTGCTGAGTTTGGCTGCAGTAGAGTTTAGTTTCTTCATAGTAGCTAGCATTAGGCTATGTTTTGAAATTGTGCTGAAAACAGTGTTGATAATACGGGACTGTTTTAGTTATTGCTGAGCAAGGCTTACACAGAGTCAAGACCTTTTCTGCTTCTCACACCACCCCACCAGCGAGTAGGCAGGCTAGGAGTGCAGAGGAAGTTGAGAGCGGACACAGCCGGGACAGCTGACCCCAACTGACCAAAAGGATATTCCATACTATATGATGCCATGCTTACCAATAAAAAGCTGAAGGAAGAAGAAGGAAGTGGGGACGTTTGGAGTGGTGGTGTTTGTCTTCACAAGTAACTGTTATGCATGACGGAGCCCTGCTTTCCTGGAGATGGCTGCACACCTGCCTCCTGATGGGAAGTGGTGAATGAATTCCTTGTTTTACTTTACTTGCATGTCCAACTTTTGCTTTCCCTATTAAACTTTCTTCATCTCAACCCACAAGTTTTCTCACTTTCTAGTTGTCTCCCCGATTCCACTATGGGGGAGTGAGCGAGCGACTGTGTAGTGCTTAGTTGCCGTCTGGGGTTAAACCATGACAACCATCAATTTTGGGGCCAATACTAACTAACATTATCCTTAATTTTTACCTCACTATTTATATAGATTAACTAACTTCTTCCATCCTAATTTGCTTTACAAAGTCTTTAAGAAGAGTTGTTATTTACATTTTCCTTGCAAAGTTAATTTCCACCAGGCTGTCAGCCACTTCACTTGTTTCCTGAACTTTTAAATTTTCATAACACATCCTCCTTGCTAAAGAATCTCTGTTTCTCTCTCTCCACCTGCCCCAGTTGTACATTCCTCCCTTGTTAATGTGTATCTCCACTCCTAAATCCAATGTCTATTCTTCCATCTGCAGAGTAGTCTTCCACCTAAGTCTGTAGTCCTTCCTTACCCCTTTCTCTAGGTAGCATTTTTTTCATATTTGGTGTAAAATAATTCCTGTTTTGTCCATATTTAAATTTTAGAGCATTTCAATCAAATCATTCTACCTAACCAGTATTTTCCTAAAGTTTACCATTTGGACAGCATCAGTTTTTTTCTATCCTAAAATAAGTCTTTGAGTGGTTTAGCTTCCACAGACAAATCAGAAACAGCAGTAAAGATTATCTTCAACAGACTTTTCTAGAATTTCAGAAAAGAACACTTGGCTGTACATCTCTGGAGACATATATTGTCAAAATAGGGACTGTCAGGATGTCAGCATCTGAGTATTCAGCATCCCCGCACATGCTCCTGTTTCCTTCAAGACTCCTAGACACGAGAAGAGGGGGACCATAGTTTGCTCCAGGATATTTCCCAGTGTTGTCTGCCTGGAGAGCAGAGCTGCAGACCACCATGAAGAACATTTCTGCCAAGCACTGTGGATGCAGCCGGTCTCCCTAGGGTGGAGGTCAGGAACCTTGGAAGCACAATTTGAGCATCCTAAAACTCAGTCTAGTTTACTATTCACTGGAGCATTGACTTATATTAATCAGGAAATAAGTCAGTTATTGTGATTGTTCTGCCAGTTGAGGAAAAAATAAAAAAGAAAAAAAAAGGAAATAGAAAACTAAAAATTAAAAAAAAAATACTAAAATGCCAAAGAACTTAAATTGTTATGTTCTATTTCTGCGTTTGTTTTCAATTCAAAGCATAAAACAATATTGTATTGATGTGATGCATAAATGTGATAATATTATGCATATATATATTTATGTGTATATATA